>NC_086283.1:102690298-102777434 GCF_021018805.1 Prinia subflava | reverse complement strand
CCAATGCTTTCAGAGTGATGCTGCTCTGGTAGGGCTCAGGACGTCTGACAGTAAAAATATCCTGAGAAATCGATCTTGGCAGAGAGGCTGGGAGCACGAGTGTCTGCTTTCCTTCCCCTTCTTCTTTTCCATTTGAACCCCAGCCAGTGCACACTGGGGCGCTGTCCTGAGGGGTGCTGGGTGTGGGGTGCTGGCAGCCAGCAGGGCAGGTCACCCTGGGGGCTGACACAGCACCTCAGGTCATCCTGACCTCCCCGGATCCCTGAGCGGCAGCAGAGCACTGAGACACCCTTCCAGGATTACAGCCGTGATTTTTCCAGGGATTCCAGTGTGCTTTGGATACAAGGCCATGCATTCAGGAGCTGTGCTGAGGGTGGCATAGCTCTGGTTTAATTTCAGCCCCCTATTTAATTTTGGGCACTTGAGAGCTTTCTGTAATCTCTGGGGAGAGAGCAGGGCAGACCTGCACATAGCAGCTATTTTAATCTGGGTTTAAAAAGAATCCAAGATGACTATCAGCATCTAATTTTTAGATGGCTTATGTTAGGGGAAATGAATCTCTTCCTTTGCATCTGCTACTTGCAGAATATAGATGCAAATGTCTGCTAAATGCCTTCAGCTTCTCCTCCTCTGCAGGAGTTGGAGTGTGGGACGAGCTGTGCCTTTTGAAAATGTGAAATTCTAGAGTTAAAAATTAGCTTTCTGGAGATTTTCTTCTGGCATTGTGTCTACAACGGTACACTCCAGGATTTAATTTTTCCTTTTTTTTCCCCCCTTACATGTATTCCAATGGGGTTGATTCACTGCAAGCTCTTGTTCTGTTTCTGTAAACTTGTGAACATCAGCTCACGTGGTGTTTCCCATTTAATAACCTCTGGCTTGCTCAGAGAGAAACGATCATGGGTGTTGGCAGATGTTGGATGTTCCCAGGGTTGGATGTTCCCAGTGTTAGTGTCTCCCTAAAGCTGTGGCTCCCTTTGGGAAGCAGCTGGGAAGGGGTGGATGCTGAGGCAGCCTGCTGGGATGGCAGCAGGGACAGACTCTGGGGTGCCCCATGTGGGTGGGAGCAGGTGGCAATTTGGGGTCTGTGGCTTTGGGGTTGGAGCACTGGCGTGGCTCCAGTGCTGCAGGTCACCTCCCCTCCTATCCCCCAACCTTCACCAGCTCTCCTTCCCAACCTTGGAGCATCCTGGAATTCCGCAGGGCAGCAGGACAGCAAGGAGAAGTGCATTTTGGACCAGCTGAGGGCTAATCAACATATTTCCCTGGAAGAATACCTTATTAAGAGACAGATACATCTTGTGCACCAACACTCTCCCAGGGAACATGAAACTCTGGGGCTGTGCCTTGAAATGCCAGAAAATTCATCAACCTAAGTGGGCAGAGAGTGTGAAATTTGTATTTGGCCTCCAGCTCTAACACGATCAGAGCTTCTTTCCTTCCCTGCAGTGTTCTTCTTGCCTTCAGGGTCTGTTTATCCTAAAAAAAAAAAAAAAAAAAAAAAAAGAAAGAAAGAAAAAAAGATTGGTGAAATCTAAGGGAGCTTTTACACAGAGAAAAGTGTTGCAATTGGCAATGTAAATAATACACTGTGTTTCTGGAAATTCAAGTACAAGCTGCTTGCACAGGGCTGCCAAATGATGCATGAACTGTCCTTGTTTCGAGAAATCAGGAGAAAATATTTCTGTTTCATTGGAAGAAAAAATAATTAAGATGTGATAGAAGAGGTTGCAAAAATTATACAGCTCTAATCTTCGAAAATGAGGCATTTCATATGTCTTAAGTACAGACATGATGCTGCATCCACAACTTTTTTAGTATAAAATGCTTTCTGCATCTCTTGAGAGAAGTGACAGATACTTTGCAACAACAGCAGTGACTTCATCAGCAGGTTTAAAAATGTGGAACAAACTTTCCAAAATGGATTACACCCTCCCCCAAAATATCTTTGAGTTCTTAAATAAGTAAAATGATCTTTTTAGAGGCATTTGTTAGCTCTAATAAATGCTGTGTTTAATACTAGGAGGCTTAGGTGAGTTTTTAAATTATATATACCCAAGTGCTTACAAAGGTGTGTGGCTTCTGATAACAGGTGGAGGTGACTTCTTGAGTGTTCTGGGATTCATTTACTCAAGGCAAGGTTTCCTAAATAGTGTCTGGAATTTGATTTTTCTGTTTATTGACACTGGTCAATAAGTGGTTTTCAAGAAATTCTGCAATAATCTAAATATTTTTTAAAATTATTTTTAAAACATTGTCCTTGAAAACCCCTTTTGGGGAGTGGGAGGGGGTTGGTTTTGGTGAAAACAGTACACACATAACCTGTTTGATGCCATGATCCCATAGAACATCCAGGGGCAGCTCCCTGGTGGATGTGACTGTCTTGTGGCTTTTCTGAGAGGGTTTTGGGTGCAGCAGACACAGCTTCTGCCCAGACAGGAAACGCTGGGGCGTGTTCAGCGTGAATGAATGGGAACACTTGGAGGAAAAAATCAGCTGTTCCTTTTCCATAGGTGCTCCAGCAGGGAATCTCCAGGGTTCTTGGCATTGCTGCCAGGCCAGGGCTTGCCCGTGCAGTTTGGCTCCCTCTGCCTCCAGGAGTGTGGGGAGTGGGGCTGGGGGGAAGGGAGACCTTGGGAGGCTTTGGATGGGGCAAAAGTGATAAAGGCTGAGGAGGCATTGATAATAAATTAGATTTTACATTGGGAGGGAGGAGAGTGGAAAACTGAGCTCTGGTTACCAGCAGTCACAGATGGTTGAGTTGCACCATTAAGAGCAAGAAGCCAAACAAATGGGCTTGAGGCATTCTGGAGCAGGAGCTCTTGGAGGTGACAGAGGCAGTGATGGGTAAATGGGGGGGAAGAGAAATGTCCCAAACAGAGGGAAAGTGGAGAAATGGGGTCTGCATTTTAAAAGCTGGGAGGGATGGGGGTGTTCACCTGCACAGGAGAAGGCTCCAGGAAGAGCTGCCAGCCCTGCCAGGGCCTCCAGGGGCTCCAGGAGAGCTGCACAGGCCCTGGGGACAAGGCCTGCAGGGACAGCACCCAGGGAATGGCTGCCAGGGAATGCCAGAGGGCAGCGCCAGCTGGGAGATTGGGCAGCAATTGCTGGCTGGGAGGGTGGGCAGGCCCTGGCACAGGGTGCCCAGAGCAGCTGGGGCTGCCCTTGCATCCCTGGCAGTGCCCAAGGCCAGGCTGGACAGGGCTGGGAGCAGCCTGGCACAGTGCAAGGTGTCCCTGCCCATGGAGTTGGATCATCACTGAAGTCCCTTCCAACCCAAATTCTTCTATGATTCTGTGGTTCTATGATTTCAGTGTTGAGCCTCCTTTCCTGGAGCATCTCAGTTCTCATTTCACAAAGGAGAAAATCTCCACCAGCCCAAGGAACCAGGGAGGGAGGAGCTGGGAGATGCTGGACACAAAGTTGGGTTTGGAAACCACCCAGTCATTGCCCAGGTGCATGAGAAAAACACCTGAATCAGCAACTGCACCCCAGGTTCTGCCCTAACACTGGCAGGAAGAAGGGTCTTGCAGCACAGCCTGGAGCAAGTGTGAAATGCTGAGCTGATTCAGATGCCTTGGGCTGGGGTCGCTGTCACCAGAGCCACATTTCTGTGTGCAGGAAAGGAGTGGAGAGTTCCAGCCAGGGGGAGATGATAAAAAGACATGCAGCAGGCTTTGTTACCCTGCTCTGGCCTCACCAAGATGTGTCTGTACTCTGACAGTGGCAGCTCAGGAACTGACATTAAAGTTAAGTCTAAGCAAGATGTCCCAGACTCCATATTTTGGGCTTCAATCCCCTAATCCTGGTCCAGAAACTAAGAGTCCTTCTGGGCTCTTTCCTCTTCACTCATTAACAAGAATAATCCCGTGGATGGGTCTTCATCCTGCCTCTGGCAGAGGGAAATGAGGCCATGAATAAAACAGGAGTGAAGATCAGCACCGCTTCTTTCCCACCAGTGCAGCTGTGGGTTGCACTTGTACCTTTGCAGGGAGAAGTTGCTGCTTGTAACAAACCACTTTATTTTTCTTATCCTATCAAAATTTCAGCACCTGAGGCTTGCTCCCGTGTTGGGGCAGAGCTGAACCTCACCATCAGTTTCACAAAGTGCTTTGAGACAGCCAGGGGTGCAATAACAGTGTGGTCACAGCCTTTTCCACATTAGATCAGGATTCAAACTGCTCAATTCCTGCTGTCTGTGGCCTGCTGCATAAGGTGTGCATCGAGTTGCTGGAAATGAGCTCTGGTCATGCAGGAAAGGAGGGGATGAGAATGTAAATATATCTGTGAGGTAGGAAATATTATGTAAAAACACCTGAGCTGGGCTGAGACCAGCCCCCATCTGTGTTGGGCTGTAACTTCACACACCTGCATTTGTGGACTCATCCAGCTGTTTACCAGCAGTAGTTAGGGAGTAACTCTTTCTGGGCCTAGTAACCACTGTTTAGATACATTTGGGCTTTGCCAAAGGTTTTCCAGGCTTGGCTGTGTCAGGGGATGTGAAGCTGGCCTCGGCATGGGCTGTGACCTGTGCCCATCACACCCGACACCAGCTGAGCCTGCCTGTGCCCCCTCCTCCCCGGGCCAGCCCCGAGGTTCATTCCCACAAAAGGCAACCCACAAAAGGCAACTGGGTGCTGTGATTGCCCCGGAGCAGCCCCAGGCTATGCCAGGAATCCTCCTCTTCGGTGGCTGAAAATACCCAGGTTACCTTCCCAATGACAGCTGATTTCCTAGTTTAAATTTAGGGCTTGAGATCACCATGGGCAGGCAATGGGTGGATTTTTCCTAATGTGGCTGCAGGGGGAGAGGCTGTGCTGTGTGCTTTCCCTGGACAACTTAGTTTTCCAGAGGTGTTTTTTAGTTACTGTGGGTTTTACTCTGGATTTTGCCAGAGCTGTTCTCCTCCTGGCGTCAGTAGGAGTTGGTAAGATGGGGAGCTCCCAGAGGGAGATCAGCTGGTGCTCTTTGTGACCTTTCTGAGGTTCCCTTGCCACCCAGCTGTACCTTCCAGCCCCTGACATCACAGCCTGGGGATCTGCAGGAGAAGCTCTGCCTGGAGAGCTGCAGTCCCCATCCTGGGAGGCTCCTGTGACTCAGCTGGACCCAGCCCTGAGCAGGCTGGTGAGGATTCACAGCTGACCTTGCCTGCAGCAGGCGCTGGGCTGCAGACCTCCCCCGAGGCCCCTTCCAACCCCAACCATCCTTCAAGCCTCACAAGGAGGTTGTCAGGTGAGCTTGGTAATTAGCTGTGGGTCTTTCCCTGGCGAGCAGCTGCTCACTCCAAATTTGTGTGGTTTGGAAACAAGGTTTTTATTTCTTGTACGTTGTCCAAAAAGAGGAAAGGGGAAAACCCTGAGAGCATTGCACTAGGATGTCTGATTTACCATGAGTTTGTGTCTTGATGTTGATTGACTTCGGTGTTGAAGAAAATGTGAGCTCTGATTAAAAGCTTCCTGATGGCCAATGCCTTTTAAGAGGTCTCTGGTGTGTGTGTTTCTCCAAGATTTAATAGGATGTGAACCCACAGATTGATGTTCCTCTGAGTGGATACACTTACAAGGTCTTTTTTTTTCCTCTCACTCTGTTCTTCCCAGCACAAACTTTCAGAAGCTTTGCAGAAAAACTGGTTCCTTGAGTTCTCTTCTTTTTTGTCCAATTTCCTTAAAAACTTGCCAGCCTGGGGCACAGTGGCAGGGGCTGGATCCTAAACTGCTCATCCACATTCACACAGGAAACAGAGCTGCAGACAAACCCCAGACCTTGCAGGCTCTCTGATGTCCTTGGCTGAAGACAGAATAGGTACTGACCTCTTTGAAAATGTGACCCTTGCTCAGGTTTGTGTGTGAGAGACCATATCTGCCAGTTTCTGGCTTTGTATTTCTTTTTGTTGAGGAAACAAGCCATAACATGACCCATGACTGTGCAAAAGTGGGATGGACCTTCACGATCAAGGACAAGATCAAAAGCAAAATGTTTTGTACGAGGCTCTGGGTGCCCTTTAACCTCTGATCCCACTCCCCCTCTGTCTCCTCCCCTTCCTTTTTTCTTCTCTTTGCTGTCTTTGTTGCTTGGTAGCTCTGGTGTTTGCTACCAGAAGCAAAACTACAGTTTTGTGCATTGATGTGGGGATGTGTAGAGCAAAATCCCCCCTTGCCTTTCCTCTGGTGGCTCCACTCAGCTGCTCTCTGCCACAGGATAAACTCTTGGTCACTAAAGACCATGGCAGGAAGGTCTGGTCTCTGTCTTGGAGCTCCCCTCATGTGCTTGGAAGATTTGTGTGTCCATCGGCCAAACCTTTCTTCCTGTTTATTAACTACAGTTTATTTATTAACTACTAGTTTATTTACTGCTTTATTCTTTCTTTGTCCCATCCTGTTAACCTGCTCTTGGTGCAAAACTTGGTGGAATGGTACTGACTTTTTGTGACTTGTTGTATCTTGGATGACCCAAGTAGAAAACTTTGGATTTAGTAGTTGGTTAACTTTTTTTTTTTCCCTGAAATGGAGAACTTTGCACACACTTTTATACAGCTACATGCATGTGCATGGATAGGTGGTTTTCTTTTCTTTTTAATTTTTTCACTTTTGCTTTTATTTCCCTATTGTCAAGAGGAGCTGTTACTGGTCCTGCTGAATTATGGCAAGGATCCAGTATAGTTGCTGAAGTTTACAAAGGAAACATGGGACAAGTCCTGGGCTTCAGGTGACAGTTCTGTGACTGAATTCCCTGCTCCTGGGCCCATGAAGCTCCAGCCTGATCCTGGTGGCAGCAGTCTGTGTCTGGAAGTGTTTCACCTCACACCTCAGACCCCAGGAGGTGTCCAAACAGCAGATCAGAGCCCCAAAGCCTGATGAGAGCATGACCTGTCACCTTCCTGTGAAGGCTGCCAACCCATCACCGTGCAGGACAACCGGAGGCCCCACATTAGAGGACAGAAGGATCTCAAGAAGGTCCAGGAGCAGGAGCAGCTGGGGCCTGGGGGCACTGCCAGCTTGCACTGTGTCCTGTTCCAGACCCCCAAGCCAGCTGAGTGGCAGAAATCTGCCAGCAGGAGGAGATGGCATGACAACCCTCTCCTGGAGAGGATGAAGTGCATTCTGGCCCTGTGAAATACTGGATGGTCTTGGGTTGGAAAATGTAACCAAAAATGTGTATTCTATTTTCATCTGTTGAAACCCATTGGGAGATATTGTTCTCCTCTCCTGTTCCATCCATCCTGCTCCTGCACCCATCCTCCTCCCAGGGACATCCCCTGTGAATGGGCCATTGAAGGCTCTCACAGGACTGATAACATCACCTCATTCCCACTGGGAGATGCAGTGAGGAGGCAAAGCCTTTCCACCAGCATAAAACCTGCAATTCCAAACACTAAGGCAGCTGGTTTTCCCACTGAATCCGTGGAGGAAGACAGGACCCATCTCACCAGCACTGGACCCTTTTTTCTACAGGATCATCTCTACTCCACAGAACAACACCTGTCACTCCAGGAGGATTTATTTGGACTTCCAACACCCTGACAGCAGGGTGTCAGGTCGTATCTCTGACTCTGTCAGGGTTTTCTAGGACTTTTGTTTGTTTGCTTGTTTGCTTTTTGTACTACTGCATTGGTTTGGGTTTTTTTTGTATTCCTAGTAAAGAACTGTTACTCCTATTCCCACATTTTTGCCTGAAAGCTCCTGATTGCAAAATTATAATAATTTTGAGGGAGGGGGTTTTTACATTCTCCATCCCAAGGGAAACTCCAGTTTCCCCTGACAGATCCCTGTCTGTCCAAACCAAGACATGGATGTTGGGTGGTCTCATCTGAGGCATCCACGTTTCTCTGCCTGGAAGTGCAGGAAGGAGGATTCCTCCAGGAAGGAGGAATGCAGTTTGTGTTCCACCCAGGAGGGTGGGCTTGGCCCCGGTCCTGCCCCGGGGAGGGTCAGTACCTGCTGGTGGGGCTGGAGCAGCCTCCTGCCCCACCTGCACACGTCAGGAGAAGTGTCCCACAAAGGGGGCTGTGTTTGGGCTGGCTCCCCACACACAGAGCCCTGGCCAGCCCCAAAATGCCATCGGGAGGGTTGGCCTCGCCAGGGAGAGGTCACGGCTACAAAGGGGCAGAGGCAGGGCAGGAGCAGCGGGCTCTGTGTGAGCTCTGCACATCAAGGGCCCCGTCCCCCCTGCTTCCCACGCTCTTTGTGCTGCATTCCCAAAAAAACACGGGGCAGGAGGGTGCTGTGAGTCCAGTGACGTGGCCTGGAGCAGCAGTGGAGTGAGCAGGGCTCCTCTGGCTCTGCCTCCTGAGAGCCAGCAGGGAAAGCTCTCAAGGGAGAAGAAAAAGCCCTGTTTAATAAAGGAGGTTATTATAATTGCCTTGCAATGGTGCTTGGGTCTTACACGTGGTATGAGTTTCACTGTGAGAGACTTCAAAGCACTGCTGGGCTCCTGTAGCAGGTGAGGAAACTGAGGCACACGGGTTTGGGGCTTGATGGAGGTGAGGAAACAGTGCCATAGAAGGAGGCAGCTTTTCTGCCTTTGTCAGCCCTGGAGAGCAGCCCAGGCACGGGGAGAGCCAGAGCTGTCCCACTCTGCAGCGTGACCCAGCACAAAGCTCAGGTGGCTGAGGTGGATTTGGGTGTTCAGACCTGAACTTTAACATTTCATTTCCCAGTAGCTGCCGAGTGCTGTCTCCTGGCAGGACCCTCACAGCATAGGGATTTGTGGAGCCCCTTCAGAGATACTCCCAACCCATTTGCCATGGAAAAGCTCTGTCTCCAGACTGAGTTTGCAGGGAGCTTTTGGTGCCTGGCAGAAAGCCCAGGCTGAGATCTGAGCACCTCTGAGCTAAATCCAGTGAAATTCTCGCTTCTTCCGGGGCTGGACCCACACTCCTGCTGGATTTTCCCCCCAGTTTTATGGGCTTGGTTGAATTTTATTGCAAACATAATGACTGCAAAAGGGCAGTCACCAAGGACTTTTTGGAGCAGGTGGTGTCTTTCCAAGAGTCTGGGAATTGGCCCCACCTTGAGCAAATAAACATATGGATCACAGAGTGCAGGTGGAGGGGGAAGTTAAAGGAGGGAAAAAGGACCTATCTGGTACCTCCTACCTGGGATGGGTTTGGGTCTCCCACCCTGAACCCCAACAAAGCTTGCTGAGGTTTTCCCTGCTCTGAGTCAACAGGGAGACCTGAGGCCAGACAGATCAGGCCTCTGAGCTGGAAGATCTCTACCTGCTGCTCTCCTGACAAAGAAACCATCTGTGCTGCTCGCTGCTAGCTGGAGCACTGCTTCTAAATTTGATCCTGGACTATGGAAAAACTTGTCAGCTCCAAAAGCAGCTGGCTGGAGGAGCTGGTTGGCAGCCTGCGGCGGGGAGCGGTGTCCAGCGCGCATCATGTTTTGGCATGTCCACCTCTCTTTAGAGCTGCCTTGGAAGGCTTCCCAGGATGTTAGCTCTTTGTGGAAAGCCAAAAAAAAAAAGGAAAATTAAAAGAAAAAAGGCAAACCCCAGTGGCTGCATTGCAGCACCTCCATGACCATGTTCCTGCAGCTCCCGGGAGCAGGCGAGCAGCCACAGCAACGCTCGCCCTGGATTTCATCCAGCCTGTGCTTTCCTGCTCAGCCATGATTATCCCTCTCTCCCTTCTGCAAACACCTTTAAAAAGAAGTGCTCTGACAACAAAATTACTGCAGCAGGCTTCTAGGAAAGCCTGCAGTGCGGGGTGCCTTGGGGAGCCCTGTGGCCTTGGGAGGCAGGCAGCCTCGAGTGCTGGGAATCCAGACCTCAGTCTGGATATCTGTGCGTGCCAGGATCTCTGAGGAGAGCGTGGTGGTCCATTCCTCCACCCCGTACCTGATGCAGCTGGTTGAACACTTTGTCTCACAGGTGAATGGCAAGAATCAAAGCCATGGCCTGGGTTCAGTGAGTCCAGATGTTGGCACTGGGGTCGGGGTTTTTTGATGCTTTCACAGCAGCTGGAGCCCGGCCCCATTGTCAGGCCGGCTTTTCACCTCTTCCCTTCTTGTGCCAGCTCCCAGGAAGGCAGTCAGGGAGGTGACAGGGCTGCCTGGCAGGAAGGGGGGATGCTGGCTGGGGGCTCTGGGATGTGAGGATGAGGCACAGGGATGTGTCCCTGCACCCACGCTCTGCTGGGGTGGCTGCAATCACAGCGGCCCCTGGGCACTGCTGCAGGCTGCATGACAAAGCTCCTGACCTCAGTGACCACACCGAGTGTTTGTTTCTATTTCAGGCTGCTGCACTTTTTTTAACCTTCTGACAGAGGAGGTCTGCTAATCTGCGGTAAATAAGGATTTTCTCCGGTCCGTGAGCACGTTGGTAAAATATCCATGTGCGTATTATTTTGCTCTGCTGACGCCTCAAATATTTTAATTTGCATTTCAGTGGTGTTTGTTGAATGAAGGGGGTGTTTGCAAAAGATGTCAGCATTGCAGCGGAGTTTGCCAATGCTGATGTGGTCATGGCTCACGGGGAAGCCAAATGCACTGTGCAAATACAGAGGAAGTGGTGATATCAGTGACCTTTCCTGTGATAAGAATTTTACACTATCGCAATATATATACCTGAGGTGGATGGATCCATCCATTCATCCATCCTCGGGACTTTCCTCTCTTCTCTCACCTCTAGTACCAATTTCCTTGTGCCAAATTGAGGGAAATACTCCATACAGATGTTTGCTCTGAAGAAAAAAAAACCTGCTGGTGACTGGAGCAAGCAGCAGGATACAGAAGGATGCTGAAGACATTTCAGAAAGGTGTAAAGCAAGAAGTGTGCTTGAAAATTAAAATGTAAAATTTAAATTGGGTCTGAAATTAAAATGGGCAACAGAGTTCAGCGTTTTTTCTTCAGCCTTCCAGTGTGTCTGGAATAAATTGGGAGGGAGAGGGGAAATAAGTGCCTTTCAATAAAAGGAGGGTTGCTGAATGTAGTCAGTGCAGTCATATTTAGGGAACACCCTGGGGATGTGTAATTGGAAGGTAAGATAGCCCTGTATATAATGTTTTGGTAGGCTGTCAGCAAGTGGCTGTGTTCCAGACACACATCCAAGACATTTTCTTCAGTGTGTGAGCTGTGCTCAGCTTGGGGAGGACAAGCTGTGGTGATATTGGCTTTTTATTGTGTCCTGCTCTGCAGAGAGCCCAGCGCCTCGGAGAAGATATTTAAGGACGCACTTACAACTTTTGCTTGCCTTCTTTGCTCTGAATTTTACCAACGAGGTAAAATTCATTTTACACTTTAACTGATGTAAATGTGTAAGGGCAGTGAGCAGGTCCAGATTTGGGGGCTGATTTTGGTTCCACTGGAAGGGCAGCCTGGGGGGGTACCTGAGGGGCAGCCCGGGGTGGGAGATGGCCTGCACAGTGCTGGGAGTGCAGATGCACAAACAAACACGGAGGAGGAGGTGACCCCTGGGCTCATGTGGATGGGTGACCTTGACAAACAGATGCTTGTTAGGAGGGGCACATCCACAGGTCGCTGCAATGCCCCACCTGTGAGGAGTTTCCTCCCTAGAGCTGAGCCCATCACCTGTGATCAGGGTTTGAGTTTCACACCTCTGCCAAGCTGGACATTTCCTGTTTCTTGGTGAGCAGGAAATCTCTCCTTTCCATTTTTCTGCACCAGCAGGGATATGTGATGATGTGCATGAGCCTCTAATTGGCTCCGTGGGTTGTGTGTGCAGCACAGAACCCCTGAGCCTGACCCAGGATCCCCCTGCAGCTCAGGGTAGCAGGACCCTGAGAGATCTTTGCACAATACAGACATTCAGTGGGTTTAATATTGCAGGAACCCCAGCTCAGCCTAAATTGGCAGTGCTGACCTCTGCGTCCACATTTATCAACTTTCTTCTTCATGAATCACTTGCCAAGCTCATATTTGACTCTAAAAATGTTACTAAAATCCATTAATCTCTGGCTGTACTGCATTTCTCTGCAGGTCAGACACCAGCTCCTAAGTGGGATCTGATACTGATTTGAAACACATTGAGGTTTTCATCCAAATCCTTTTCTTCAAGTGCACCGTGGCAAATCTGGATGTTTAATATATTTGAGGAGAAAAAGTACTTTTTTTTTCTTCCTTTTTCTTTCAGTCTTACCCTGTAAAACGTGTTGCAAAGGTAGGAGGTGTGTCTGCACACATGACAATTTCTGCTGAAGGGGGGGGTCAGTGTTTGTTGTGAGGCTGCTCTGGAATGAATGAATGAATATCAAACCATGTAATACAAGCATCTGGGGTTACTGTGAGTCAGTGAACTTCAATTGCAGCATAGGTAACACCTCAGGCCCTCTCTTCCAATAGGAAAAAGAATTTCACAAGGCAAAGTCAGGAGAGTCAGTCGACCAATGAACGAGTGCTCCTGGAGTGAGTCACATTCATAAAGAGTTTCAAGTTTGTAGTCTGGCAGATCCTGGGACATGATTAAACCCACATAAAAGACCTTTATTAATACAGTTTCTATAGTTCTGCACCACTCAGTGCAGATGGAGCAAGAGGAGGAGGATGGAGGGGGGAGTTACTTACCCATGCTGGCAATGTGAGTCACTGCCACGCAGGGTAAAACACAGCCCTGGTGCTCCGTGGGCTCTGCATACACTCTTATCTCAAAATTCCTATCTGGGACACGGGCAGAAGCTTGGGCAGCTGCAGTGATTTGCCCACAGGATTTTTAGCTGCAGTTCTTGCCCCAGATTGCTTTGGAGCAGGTTTGCACCTCCTGCTCCCTGGTACCACTGGCCCAGCAGTGCTGCCTGGCAGGGATGGTGACCCCAGGACCGTCTCTGTTCAGCACTGGGATAAAACAGAGGGCCAGGTCAGCCCCAACAGCTCATCCAGGGTTTTCCTGCAGTGGTACCCACCTCTGCATGGACTCCTGGCAGTTGTCTCCTGCCTATTGGCTCCCCCTTCCCACCACTGGGACCAATTCACAGATTTATACAATCCTTGTCCTGGGTCTGGAATAATTTGTCTTCATTTTTAACATTGATATGATTTCCCCTTAATGTTTCCATGCCTGGAAGCTTTCTGTTAAAGAAATGTTTCTCATTATCAGCTGTGAGATTGCCAGGTCTGGGAAATCCTTCTGGTTCAGATTGTGTCCTGGCGTACATGAGACATCCCAGAACCGCAGAGAGGATGAGATCCCTGTTCTGTCTGTGTGAACAAGATGTTGCTGCAGCCCCATCCAGGCTCATGTAGGCTGTCATTAGACCTTCTTCCCCCTTGGGCACCCAGCTCGGGGGTGTCTGGGGGTGTCTGGGGGTGTCTGGGGGTTCCTGGGGGTGTCTGGGGGTGTCTGGGGGTGTCTGGGGGTTCCTGGGGGTGTCTGGGGGTGCCTGGAGGTGCCTGGGGGTGTCTGGGGGTTCCTGGGGGTGTCTGGGGGTGTCTGGGGGTGCCTGGGGGTGTCTGGGGGTGTCTGGGGGTGCCTGGGGGTGTCTGGGGGTGTCTGGGGGTGCCTGTCCCTGCAGCCTGGGCTCTGCCTCCCTCCTGGCCTGCCCAGCCCGCTGCAGGACAGAAATGGCTCCGACTCTGACACAGCTCTGGTGTGGGCAGGGGAAGTGCAGGGGTGATGGCGGGGAGGGGGCAAGAGGGACAAATTACAGAATGACAACGTCTGGACATCAGATCAGCAGTGGCTTTGTGGTGAAGGAGAGAGAGACCCAGAGAGAGCTTGGCTGAGCCAGGGGGTTTCTGGGTGGGAGCTGCCTCCTTCCCTCACTGTGGAAAACTGCTCGAGGAAATTTCCCAGTGGAATGTGATGAAAGGTTTGTCAGGGAGTGGAAGGGTTCAGCAAGGTTTGTGCTGTCCCTGTGTGTTTTTAGGGGGCTGTGAAACAGATTTACTCAACAGCACCTGTTCAGAGCCTTCAGGTGGGCTCTTCTCTACCTAAGGGGGTCTCCAGAAGGCAGAGGTGTCTGTGGCTCTCACACACTCCTGCTGGATCTGTGAGCAGGACAGCCTTTCTCTGCCATAGCCCTGGATCTGCTAACAGGTTTTGCCTTTGCCTGAAATCAGTGATTTTCCCCCAGTCCCACCCCTCCTGAGGGGGATGCTGGGCCCTTGCATGCCTGGGGGAATTGTGTCCTCTCCAGCTGCTCGCCCTGCTCAGGGCTCCTCACTCCTCGAGGAGATGCAGTGACTTTGCTGTCACATTCCATCCTCTGGGGCAGGAGGGAGAGGGACCCTTTTATCACCCTCCCCACGGGCTGCTCTGCCAGGCCAGCTGCTTTGCCAGGGACAGCAGCAGATCCCAGCTCAGCCCACAGTATTCCTGCCTGAGTACACCCTGCAATTTTCTGCCTAGATAAATAATCCCACACCAGCTTCAGGAAGGGCCGTCCCAGACTGAACTAAATATTTCTACAAGCAAATACTGCTCTAGTATTTTTGGCACGAGAGTTAATAAATAAACAAATTTTCTGCTCCTCAGGATCACGTCCGCCTCTCTTCTGCGGCTGTGCCAGGCTGGATGTTATCCTGAGCTTTACCAACTCTGAGCTAAGTCAATTCCCATCACATTTATGTACTGAGAAGGATCTTCTCAGCTCTTTACCTTCCTGCTGAAGAATCCAAATGTGGCTGGTCTCAGCCATACCTGCTGGCTTCTTCACATTTTTAGGACTTTTTATATGGAAAGGAGCTAGAAAATGATTTTCCCAGATTTATCTGGGAGATCTGGTAGCAACGGTAGAGCTGGTACCAGGGAGAGCTGGTAGCAGTGACTGCTCATGGCTCTGCTCCAAAGAATGGAGCAATCCAGCTCACCCCACATCCCAGTGGAGCTCTGTGCTGGTGTCCCTCAAGGTACGAGTTCTCCTGCCTGCACTGGGGGCCTCCTGCATAAAGAGCTCCTTGGATGGGGCCAGGCTGGTTGATGCAGCTCATCATCAAAGCAAGTGATGCATCCAACTCTGCTGCGAAGTGCCTGGGTGGAGAAAGCCCTCTCTAATTACTGCTTGTGAGTAATAACAGCAGTGTTTGTGCTGAGTGTGCTGTGCTCTGAAGGCATCGCTACGGCTGGGGCTGCTCCTCGTGTGAGGAGAGGAGAGGAGAGGAGAGAAGAGGAGAGGAGAGGAGAGGAGAGGAGAGGAGAGGAGAGGAGAGGAGAGGAGAGGAGAGGAGAGGAGAGGAGAGGAGAGGAGAGGAGAGGAGAGGAGAGGAGAGGAGAGGAGAGGAGAGGAGAGGAGAGGAGAGGAGAGGAGAGGAGAGGAGAGGAGAGGAGAGGAGAGGAGAGGAGAGGAGAGGAGAGGAGAGGAGAGGAGAGGAGAGGAGAGGAGAGGAGAGGAGAGGAGAGGAGAGGAGAGGAGAGGAGAGGAGAGGAGAGGAGAGGAGAGGAGAGGAGAGGAGAGGAGAGGAGAGGAGAGGAGAGGAGAGGAGAAGGGGGATCAACCCAGCTCATGACAGCTTCCCTCTGTGGCTGGGTGTCAGAGATTTCCTGGTGTGAGCAGTCAGAGAGAGATGCAGGACTGCAGGCGGCTCTGTTCCAAAATGCTGTTTGTTGCAGAGATGGTGTTACAGCAGTCCAGGGTCGTGGGTGATACAGAGCCCAGCCTAAAAGCTGCCAGCTACAGCTTATAGGCATGTCTGAGTTCTGAGTTACAGTACATTATATCTTTTCCCATACTGTTATGTTAATTTGCAACATTAACTGAATATGTTAATTTACAACATCCAACTAGTAAAAGACACAAATCCTATAGAATTTACATACAGCCTATTAGAAGTACTACATTACCATCCTGTATTACATTTTAAAACCTAAAAGCTGCTTTCTAGACCCCTTTTTTCTTCCCTGCCACGTCAGTAGGGTCTCCTCAATCTTTGGACCCTTGGCATCCCTTTATTTGCTAAGGGTATTGTTAAATCAAGAGGGATTCTCCTTCAGCTGGCCAAACCATTGTTTTCTGGTTGTTCAGTAACTAATGGCTTGGTATCTTACATCTCAAGGCTCACCTTCATTTCTACTTCGCTTACAGGTTTCATATCTCAAAATCTTTTGCCAAGCAATCATATTTATAAAGTTTTCTTGTTTCATCCTCCCCAACATCTGGGGCAGCAGGGAGGACTTGCCCAGGCATGGATCAGCCAGCAGGTTGAGCCAAACCCCCGTGATTTATCACTCTGCACATTGGACAGTGAAGGCATGAGGCAGGACCTGGCTGTTATGAAGAAGGGTCCCAGGGGCTGGAAATGACCCAGGGGCTGGGAATGACCAAGGGGCTGGAAATGATCCAGGGGCTGGGAATGACCACCAGGCACAGCAGGATCTCACTGGGGAACACCTCGTCCTCTGGACAGATCTATCCCCAGGGCTAAAATCAGCAAGCACCTCTGCTGCTGTGTCCAAGGGAAGGAAAGGACTGCCCAGAGAAGTGGTGGATGCCCCATCCTTGGAAACAGAGTCCCAGAATCACTTGGAATGGAGAAGCTCTCCCAGAGCATGGAGTGCCCAATCCCCACCGTGTCCCCAGCCCAGAGCACTCAGTGCCACGTCCAGTCACTCTTGGACACCTCCAGGGATGGGCACTCCAACCCTTCCAGTGTTAAATCACCCTTTCTGTAAAAAAATCCCACTGAATGTTCAACATGATCCTCTCCTGGTGCAGTTTGAGACTGTGGAACACCCAAGTCCAGGCTGAACAGGGCAGGGGGTGGAATGAGGTGGGATTTAAGGTCCCTTCTAGCCCAAACCACCCTGTGATCCTGTAAAGGAGGGTGGCTCTTGAGGCTCCCTGCCAAGCCCCACAGCATGGGGAGGGCCCAGGAACCAGATGTGCCATTTGGGAGACAGGGCCTGCCTCCCCAAGCCAGAACAAGCCGTGTTTCACCCAGCAGGTTGCTGCTGTTTGCATAAGGTGGGTGTAATGGGAATGTACCAGGTGCCATTAAAGCACCTTGCCCTGCAAGCTGGGAAGGGCTGCTGAGGTCCCCACTGCCTCTCCAGATTTTTGACTGGAGTTTATCTCCAGATCTTTGACATTGCACAAATATTTAAAAGGAAACCACTTATGAAAGCTTCCAGTCAGTAAATTCTGCTAAACTACACGAATTTTTTGTCCTGGTGAATTAGCGCTGCTGACAGACCGAGAGAAATTTCTCACTGCAGAGAAATTCGCAGGGTTTCATCTTCTGAGAAGGTTTCAGAGCCCTCACTTGAAAGGGGGATTTTTGCAGAGTGAATTCAGCAGATATGGTCATGCTCTGCAGTGACAGAAGAGGCTTTCAAAAAGGGCTGAGACACTTCTCATTTCCTTGAAATGTTAGCTGGGGAATTCGCTTTGCTGCCTTCAGCTGCTGCTCTTTAAAGGAAATCCCCAGTGCAATACCATATCAGCAAGGCTTTTAAAAAAAATCTCTTCTGGGCCCTAGTCCCATGCCTGGACAGCGTGCTCTGGGCTGTGTGGGATGTGTGGCCTTGAGGAGAACCAGTCTTTCACATGCGTGTTCAGAAAATACATTTTGAAGAGCCTATTAATGTGATTTAGTTTTGCTGATTGAAGCCTATTAAAACCCAACTTTAGTTTTGCCATTATGAGGAAACCCACATCCTCACTCGTGGTTTTCCCTCATTTTTCTTGTTTTAATTTATTTTTCCCTCTCCACACAAGCCTCTGTAGATGGACCATGTTTCTGGGTAGATGCTTTTTGCTTTTCAGCTGTAGCTGATACCCATGGCCTGACAATACAAAGTTTTCCATTCTAATGATCTACCTTAGAATTACTCCATGGTCTGATCAGAAACTTTGTAGCCTAATCTTCAATTAACATGGCAACAGGGGCTAATACTTTTGTTGAAACAGACACTTTGCAATTAATTTTACTGCCCCAAAGGTTAGAAAGTTGATAACGTTGATACTTTGAAGATGCAGAACCATTTTTGGGGGTGCTGGTGCTATCATTCTCTGATTTTATGCAGTTAGGAGAATTTAGTCTTTAGTAGAAAAAAAAAATGGGAAAAAAAAGTTATTTTGATCTCAATTTGTTGGCCAGTTATTTCCCAGGGAAGTAACTGTTCCATGATGGAATTCAAAAGAGAAATTGAGATGTTCCTTCCCCATAGTTCCTTCTGGTTTTTTGTGATTGTATTATGGAAAAATACAGTGGAATGAGGACTACAGGAGCTGTGGAGAGGGAAATTCATTGTAGGAGTCCTCAGAGGTCTCGAACTCAGCCAGGACCCAGCTCCAGATGTGGAAGTGCCACCTGGAGTGGTCCCTCCCCACCTCTGTCTTTCAGAGGCATTTCAGCTGAGTCTCAGCTTTAGCCTTGGCACTCTTCCTTATTAAATTAAATGAAAGTTAATCACTTCCCTGTCTCTTCTCCCCGACACAGAAAGCTGTTTGAAATCACCTGGCTGGTTTGAAATTGTGGATTCAGTCAGGGAGTCTTGTTTACCTTCTCACCCCTGAGCTGCCTGACCACTCTTTCCCCAGCATCCACAAGAAACAGCTTTAGGTGTCATGCTGGGGACAGCTGGATTTTTCCTGTAAGAACAGAAGCCCAACAGCTAAATTTTTGAAGAAACCACTGAACATCATGAACCTGAGGGTGTGTAAAGAGTGAAGAAGAGAGAGTCAACCCTGACTCAATTTATTCTGCCCTCATGGGAGGTTCCAGCCTGCTTTGGACAGGCACGGTTCAGCTTGGGAGTGGTTCCACCACCTGCCTGTGCTTTCAGTTTAGAAGATGCACAAGGGAAACAGAGGCACCTTCTTTGTTGATGTTGATGCCTGCTAAGTGATTGTGAAAGCTCCTTGGGCTTGCTTCCAGCTCTGCTGGGGGGTTATGATGGTGCTGGTGATTTTTAGGATGTGAAGATGTGTGGTTTCTATGTGAAATGGGAACATCACTGACATCCTGCCCAGGAGGGGGAAACCCCAACCCCACACAGACCAGATATTCAGTGGTCCTGTACCACCTTTGTTGAACAAATGTGGACTAATTTTATGATTTTGTGCATTTTATTGCTTTCAGAGGGAATCTCCAGCATCTGAAGGACGTGGAGCTGCTGCAGCCAGGGCAGAGGAGGGCACGGAGCTGCTGCCAGGGCTGGAGCCCCTCTGCTCTGCAGCCAGCCTGGCACACCTGGGGCTCTGCCCTGCACAAGAGAAGGCTCCAGGGAGAGCTGCCAGCCCTGCCAGGGCCTCCAGGGGCTCCAGGAGAGCTGCACAGGCACTGGGGACAAGGCCTGCAGGGACAGCACCCAGGGAATGGCTGCCAGGGAATGCCAGAGGGCAGCGCCAGCTGGGAGATTGGGCAGCAATTGCTGCCTGGGAGGGTGGGCAGGCCCTGGCACAGGGTGCCCAGAGCAGCTGTGGCTGCCCCTGCATCCCTGGCAGTGCCCAAGGCCAGGCTGGACACGGCTGGGAGCAGCCTGGGACAGTGGAAGGTGTCCCTGCCATGGCAGGAGTGTTAGAACAATATGGACTTTAGGCTTCCTTCCAACCCAAAGTGTTTTAGAATTCTGTGATAAAGTGCTCCAAGCTATTGTTTCGCTATAGCTTGACTTCCAGAACATATTGAAAATGTTAACATGTAAAATCACCTTTTTTCCTAGTTAAAACTCAAGGAATAATGTTTTTCTCGTAAAACTCACTGATTCATGAAGCTTGAACCCAACTGTTGAAAAAGGAGATAGCAAAGGATGAAGGTATCAGAGAGGAGGGGCTTTATTGAATATGAATCTCTGGAGGACATGGAACAATTTGGAAATGGACCAGTGACATCTCTGCATTGCCCTGTCCCATTCTGGCCTCTTGACCCAACTATTAAACAGAAAAGGTGAAGGGTAGGTTACAGCCCTCAGATGTAGTTGTTGAGTTGAAGACTGATGGATTTTTCTGGGCAGGAAATGAGGAGTAGACCCAACAGATGACATCCTAACAGCATGCTGCATCCTGGAGTTGCATGTGAAAATGCAATGTTCTTCTGACTGTGTGATAAATTAGGTATTTCTGCCTAAAATTATCTGTTGGGCTTGGTGGAGCTGAAAGGCCTTTTGTGTGATAGGTGTTTCGCATCAGGACAGATGGCAGGGAGTGAACTGAAACAGAAATAGCATTTAAAAGTTAAAAACCAGCTCAGAACAGTATCAGCTGGTGCCACACAGAGCATGAGCTGTTGTTCGACTGAACCATTTCAGGGAGGTACTGGAGCCCAGGAGTGTGTGGGGGCAGAGGTGGGCAAGGGTGATGTTCTTGCTGGGCAGTGTGAAGCACTGCCCCTTTCTGAGGCTCATGTGCACATTCTACAGCCTTGCCACACCTCAGAGACCTTCCCTGAGCTTTCTGGTCACTGCAGAGATCTTTTTCACTCCCATACCTGGTCAGCAACAGCTCCTGATCCAGGTGGTGTCTGACAGGAATCACGGAATATCCTGAGCTGGAAGGGACCCACAGGGATCATGGAATTCATCTCTTGTCCCTGCACAGATCCCCCAAACAACCCCACCCTGTCCAAGCTCTCCTGGAGCTGTGGCAGCCTCGGGGCCGTGCCCATTCCCTGGGGAGCCTGGGCAGTGCCAGCACCTCTGGGGGAAGAGCCTTTCCTGAAATCCCACCTAACCCTGCCTGGCACAGCTCCAGCTGCTCCCTGGGTGCTCTTCCTGTCACAGGAGCAGTGATCACAGTGGTTCCTCAGGGAGCTGTCGCAGACCCTGTTGAAGCCAACCTCAATGCCCATCACAGCAGTATTTTGGGGAGGTAGCACAGTGATTTCAAGCCCCCATAGCCCAGTCTGAAGAGCCTCCAACCCCAGGGCAGGAGAACATCTTGTTGTGTCTCAGCTCACACTCACACGTTTGTAACTAGACAAGACAGATAAAAGGGTACATGAGGCTGAAAAAATAGGTTTGCAGTAAAGGAATGAGATAAAAGAAGAACACCAAGAAAATATCTTACTCATGTTATGGCTGATCACACAGATGGTGCTTCGCTCCATCTCATCTGTCATAAACAGACTCAGCTCTTTGACTGACACATGTTGCTCTTTTTGCTGGAAAGAGGCTGGAATCACCCTCCCCTTCCTCCAGTTACTAAGACAGATCCCACACTTTTGTTTCCTCTGCTCTGGAAGAGGAAAAAGGCCAGAAGAAAATCTGTGACCCTTCCCAATAACGAGCCCAAGTTCAAGTCCCCCTGGTTTTGTGTGTTTGTTCAAAAAAACCTTCATTCCTTGTGTTCTGTGACAGGGAGGTGAGACAGGGCATGGACTGGGTACAATGAAATCCCATCCCTCTCAGAGCTTTCTGCAGGTGCTTCATCCTTGTTAGCACTTCCCTGGCCTCTGGCTGCTTTCTCCCTTTTCAGCTGTGCACAGGTGTGTCAGTAAGTGTCTCGGGTTATGTAACCAAAACCAAAAGTGTGTTCTATTTCATCTGTAGAAAGTAGTTGGGTGATGGTTTCTTCTTTCTTTATCTCTTGTAACTCCAGGGGGAGGAGGGTGGATGCCTTCTGATCACAGCCCAGCTGTTAAACCAGGTGGGGCAGTGTTTGTGATCTCTGTCACCACTGCCCACCCTCGGGGATATCTTCTGTTCATGGGCCATTGAGGCTCACCAGTGACTGACACATTCCATCATCCATTGGGAGATGCTGCACCCAGGGGGAGGAGCCAACCATTCCTACCCAGATAAAAATGGGGACACAGGGACCCCAGACATTCCTCTTTTCCTCTGGATTCCCAGAGGAAGACTGGACTCATCTCACCACCACTGAACCTGTCTGCAGGATCATCTCTGCACCAACAGAACCACATCTGTCACTCCAGGAGGATTTATTTGGACTGCTCCCAATACCCTGACAACAGGGTGTCAGGTCGTATTCCTGACTCTGTCAGGGTTTCCTAGGACTTTTGTTTCTTTGCTTATTTGTTTTTTGTACTACTGCATTACATTTTTAATATTCCTAGTAAAGAACTGTTATTCCTATTCCCATATTTTTGCCTGAAAGGTCCTAATTGCAAAACTATAATACTTTGAAGGGAGAGAGTTTTACATTCTCCGTTCCCAGGGAAACTCCAGTTTTCCCTGACAGATACCTGCCTTTCCAAACCAAGACCGTAAGGCTCTTTATATCCTGAGAAAATCCCATCTCTGCCAGCTGAGCTTATAAAAAGCTTATAACTTTTTTTTTTGGATGGAAGCACCGTGTGGTGAAGTCCACAGGGGGTCTGTGGAAGGTAAGGAGAGGAAAAGTGCTGCCCAGAGGCGTTCCTGTACAGGAGGCCAAACCTCTCATGGGAGGAAGTCAGGGGCTCAGGAAGTCACGGGAGCTGAAAGTGCTGGCCCTAGGGTTCAGCCCCGTTAGGCTAAAAATTAACAGAGACGTGTGGAAACCTCAGCCCACATCCGTGGTAAGTGAAGGTTTCCAGCTGAACAAATCCCTGGCGGGGTCTGGAGACTCCACGGGTTCCCTGGAGGCCTGGTAGGTCTGTTCAGAGCTGCATTCAGCACTCCCCCACAGTCTGTGAGACAAGCAGGAGCCCCACTGCCCTGTGGAACTGCAGCCTTGTCCTCTCCTGACATCCTCAGTGTCAGCAAAACCACAGCGCAGCCAGCCAGGGAGCCGAGGCACGGCCTGTGAGTGTAAACTACTTGACTTGAGGAGCAGTGAGGTTTGGGATGGAAGGCTCAGTGCTGGTGATGCGGGGAGAGGTCAGCACAGAAGCTGGAGTGCCTGGGATAACCTCCTGGTGATGGCTGGGTGCACCAGCTGGTGCTTGCTCTGCATCCAGGGGTGCCCCCAGGAGATGGCCACTCAGCTGTCAGGTGGAGATGCTGTGAAAAGAACCCGTGAGCTTGCCTGTAAGGCCTCGTGTTGGTGTTTTTCCAGCAGAATAAACACAGACAGGATGTCCTCAAAAGTCTTGATCCAGCCAAACCCGAGGCTGTGCCTTTGGGGTGGCTGAACCCAACAGCCCCGTGCTGGAAGATGGGGCTGGTTTGGGCAGGGAGGACCATGGCACTAAAATGGATTTTTTTCCATGTGAGAGGAGACATTTCACCCTTTCAATTTTTGGGTGGTTACCTGAAGAGGAATTTTTTTTTTTTTTTGTGCCACCTGCATATCTAGGGAATTCCCAGAAGCATTCCTGTCTGCTGGAATCTGCCTAGCACCCAGGGCCGTTCTCACATCGTGCCAGCTCCATTCTTCCCTCCTGCAATCCATTATCCTGTACGTGCCTAGCTGCCTTCATGCTTTGCCTCCCAACATCATTTACATGAGAGGAAAATTAGCAGCTTGAGTAATTATGAATAACTCACATTAGACAAAGGGGCCTTGAGGCTGAATGTAGGCAGCCGGAACGTCTGGCACTGCAGACCTTCCATGGCCAGGAAAGGATCCTTTTTTCCTTTCATTTGGGGTTTCCCAGAAATGCCCTGGGGTTCAGGAACCCACATCCCGTTGGTGTTCAGCAGGAGGCTGCTGTGGGCATGGGGAGTGCTGGGAGTGCAGATCTTGCAGGTGCCCACGCTGGAATTTGGTCTGGCTGAGGTCTGTGGACCCCTTTGTGGTGGCCCTGCCTTCAGCTCACTGCCCACATCTCCAAGATATTCTGAGAGCAGGGAGCCAGATTCAGGCCCTGCTCATCCCTGCTCCAGGGCTGGACAACCCTTGGTTTAAAAGAGAAAAGATCAGAGCTGGTGTTGGTGTTTCCCAGATTAAAGGGAAAACTCCCACATCTGAGGAGACTGGATGCTGCTGAGCTGAGCCCAGGACAGCAGCTGCTGCTAGTAAAAATAATGGTTGTTTTTACTAGGAAAAAACTACTCCCTGACAGCAGAAAAAGGAGTTCTACTTGAGCAGAAGCTGCAGAGCCTGCCTCCGAATACCCAAATATAAAAATAAATGTTGAAAGGACAGCCTGTAAACACTTAGAAGTGCTATCTGCAAGGCCCGATGAAAATAAAGGAAGCTATTTCAGTTTCTGCATGTATTTTCATCCCTACTTGCATAAAAAGGAGCTTGCTGTTGCTTTAAAAATATTAAAATACATGTAAAATACGTTAGGCTTGTGTACAGTTCTCCAAGGGGTGTCACCACAATGTCCCAGGAGTAACCATACCTGTGCCTTGGCAAATTCCTGTGCTGAAAAGACTTAAGTAACAGAGCTCATCTGTTTGTGGTTGGTTTTTTTTTAAATGAGGTTCAATTTTGAAATGGAAAACCCAGAGATCACGTCAGGACATGCACGCTGGCCCGTGCAGAGTCCTTGTCCAGGGTCCCAGCAGAGCCAGACTGATATGACCATCACACTTTACCTGCAGCCCAAGACAGCCTCCACAGCCCCTTCTTTTTCCTCTTGTTCCCTGTCATAAAAAGAATGAAGTGCTTTTCCCACCATTTATGTATGGAAAAGGTCTGGTTCTGAAATTGTGCACTTCCCACTTGGAAACAGATGCCTGCTTAGCAGCCTGCTGCTTCTCAGTGTTCCTCCCCCAAAACGTGTCATGGGATGACACATTTCAACAGGGTGATTTTTTTTTTCTGCACCACAAGACCTATTTGCATGTATTTTTGTCAAATCTAGCTTCTGGTTGTTTCCTGGTCCTTCAAAAACATTATTTTCCTGTTGTTGTTTTCTATCATTTTTGATATATCTCGAGGCCAGGTTGGAGGAGGCTTTGGAGCAGCCTGGGGTAGTGGACCCTGCCCATGGCAGGGGCGAAATGAGATGAGATTTAAGGTCCCTTCCAATTCTGTGATTATGTTTGCTCTGCCAGGATCACTATTTTATTCCAGCTGTCATATTTTTGGGGGGATTTTTGGTCAGTCTGGCTGGCTGCAACATGCAAAGACCAGAATAAAAGCTTTGCTTGGCAGAGGTGTTGAATAAGTTCTTGGTGAGCACAGTTTACTGTACACAGGGAGAAGAGATTTCCTTCTGTCTTTCTCTTTTTTCCTTCCTAATTCATCCTCTTCTTCCATTAGACCTTGTATCCCAGGGCTGCTGCTTGTTGTGTATTTGCTCAAAGATTTATTTTTCTGTCTCTCACTTGCTGGTTCTTCCATCCTTTTATGAGCTTGCTTCCTAAAAAGTGGTTTTAAACCTTTTTTCTGAGGAGTTTTTTTACTGCTTCTAAGACAGGAAGGGGGTTCCAATATTTCATCACCGTTGCTTCCCTTTTACTTGCTAATTTGAGATGATATAAGAGGGTGGGGAGTTCCCCAGGTTATGCTCCATGAAGCACTGTGTGAAATCACTGCTGAACCCTTTGACTCACTTTCATTTTGTTCCTCAATATCCCCACTTGATCCCTGTGAATTTTGCCCTCCTCATACCAGCTACATAAAATCACCAAAACCATCCTCCTGTAATATTTGGGCTCCTTAACAAGCAGTCGTTTGTCTGCTGTAAGTCCTTTGGTATATTTTACATTGTTTTCCCCGCAAAGATAATTTTAAGAAAAGTTGCAGTATTGCAGATACAGAAAGGTCATGGGAACTCCTGGCTAAGATTAGTCCAATTTCTTCCTATCAATGGCTGTAAGTGGCATTGGCATTGTAAAAGGAGTACTGTGGGAGCAGCAAAAGACATTTTTTTTCCCAAATACACATTGAAAAGCACTTTTATCCCATGTATAGGGCTGGGCACTAACAGGAGCTCTATCACTATGGGCTGATGTTTTCTATTCAGGGGCTCACAGAGAACGCATTGTTCCAAGGGAAGCTGAGCTGCAGAGGTTGGAACAATTTCATAAGCACAAAATTCCTACAAGGTGTCTAGGAGGAGCCTTCAGGTGGAAGGGGAACTCTGCCATAGGGCCTTTTAAGTAAATGAGCTTTACTCTGTACAGCCCTAAGAAAAGGAAAAATAATACAAAAACCAACCCAAAGCTGGTGTTTCCTTCACTCTGCTCAGTTTGTCATTACCAGGAGCCAGGCAGAAACCTCGTGCTGTGCAGAACAAGTCCTGTGAGGAGCAGCTGAGGGAGCTGGGAAGGGTCTGGAGCCCCAGGAGAGGCTGAGGGAGCTGGAAAGGGGCTCAGCCTGGAGAAAAGGAGGCTCAGGGGGGACCTTGTGGCTCTGCACAGCTCCTGACAGGAGGGGACAGCCGGGGGGCTCTGGGAACAGGGACAGGGACAGGAGGAGAGGCAACGGCCTCAGGCTGGGACAGGGGAGGCTAAGGTTGAACATGAGGAGGAATTTCCCCATGGAAAGGGGTGCCCAGCCCTGGCACAGCTGCCCAGGGCAGTGGTGAGTCCCCATCCCTTGAGCCATGTGGATGTGGCACTTGGGGACAGGGGTCAGTGGTGGACTGGGCAGTGCTGGGAGAATGGTTGGACTTGGTGGCCTCTGAAGGCTCCTCCAACCCAAATGGTTCTGTGATTCCATGAATTTCTCCAAGGATTTACCAACAAACCAACACCTTCCAGCTGGGACCATCCCTCTCTGGCGTGCTGGTCACGGCAGCAACACTGGAGGCACACGGACAGATGTTCTTCTAAACCTCGAGAGGCACAATTCTGATTTGAGCCCCTTGCCCAAATGGATTTAATTTCTCAAAGGGCTGCTCTTCATTTTACTTTGCAGCATCTGAAGCCTTTACAGAGGGATGGTGGTAGGCTGGGTGCCCTTGTCTCCAGGGGCTGGAGGAGAACTGGAGGAGGCATCCAGGAGTGGCTGGGGGCACCTCTTTAGATCTCCTTGGGTAGTCCTGGGCACAGACTGAACAACCTGAGCACCCCTGGCAGATTATTCCAGTTAGGTGAGTTTCTCCTAACACTCAGGGGGAAATGTGTTGCTTGGTGGCTTTTCTGTTCCCTCTAGCTCGTTGCTGGCTGCCCAGACCACAGCTCTCATGCTTCCTCAGCCCTTACAAAGAGGAGGAAGACAGAACCTGGCAGGACACTGACTTGTGCAGGGGAAGGATGAAGACATCACAGAACACTCTGGAGCCCCAGGAGAGGCTGAGGGAGCTGGAAAGGGGCTCAGCCTGGAGAAAAGGAGGCTCAGGGGGGACCCTGTGGCTCTGCACAGCTCCTGACAGGAGGGGACAGCCGGGGGGCTCTGGGAACAGGGACAGGAGAAGGAGGAGAGGGAACGGCCTCAGTTCCTTCTGAAATGGCCTTTCACTCATTACTGAATATTCTCCTTTGAGCTTTACATTCTCCTGTGTGGTGACAGCAAATGTCCTGACACAACTGCAGACAGACAAAGCCATTCTCTGAGCAGCATCAGGGCTGGCTGGCACAGCAGGAGGAACAAGCTGTGCTTTTGGAGAAAGAAAACTTTCGGAGAGTTTTCTCTCCTGCAAAGGACAGATCACTCTGCAGGGAATTCTTCTCGTCTTGTTCCCAAGTCTGCTTCCCACTGAAAGGCTGGCTCGTGGTGCCAAAGTGTTCCCTCAGCAGAAGAAAAGCACCCAGTTCTTCCTCATTTCCCATTTCTTCTCCCCCATTGCCACACACACACAATAACTTGTGTTTGGCTGAAAGACACTGTTCCTTGGTGACATCTGGAGTTGAGGACACCAAGAAATGCAGGTCTGGTTCCTCCTGTGAGGGTTGTCCCACGTGGTTAACCAAATCTGTGTGGTGGGAAAATGTGTTCTGGAGGGTTTCAGCTGGAAAAAAAGTGCAGATGCAATGGTGCTGTATTGGTATTTGCACTGATAACACAATTGCAGTGACATTGAACAAGCTGGTAGCAATGCCAAAAAAATAAAAGGTCTGGAGAAGTTATTTTAAAATAGAAGAAGTGTCCTCAAGTTTCTGCATCTGGCTTCGGCTGCTGGGGGTTGATTAGTACCCATTAATTATATTCCCAGTCCAGGCACTCGTAAGCAGAGATCAAAGCACTCTTCAACCCTCCTTTGGCTAAACCAGAGAGAACGGTGCCCTTGGTCCAGGATGGAGCCTGCGGTGGGCAAGGACCCCAGCTGGCAAATGCCTTCACTCAGTGCAGTGACTGAAAATCTCACCACCCTCCCTGCTGCGGGGATGCCACAGCCACAGCTGGGAACTCGGAGTGGATATGGTGGATTGAGTATGGTTTCTGTTCCTCCTTTTGATGCAGAGACTTGTGGAGATTTCTTCTATCTTAAAATCACTCCTCCAGTCCTTTTATTTTTTTGGCATTGTTACCAGCTTCTTCAATGTCACTGCAATTGTATCATCAATGCAAATACGAATACAGCACCATTGCATCTGCTTTTTTTTTTCATCTCAAACCCTCCAGAAGACATTTTCCCACCACACAGATACAACTGCAGCTGCAACTTTCTGTACTGCTCAGTGAAAATGGGGTTTGTCAGAACACCTCTGGCTGGCTGAAAGATCCCTGTGCAGCTGCCCTGCCCTCAGTGATAGCTGCCAGTGCTGGTGCTGCCCACAGATTTTATCAGCAGGGCCGTGTAGGTGTTTTTCAAAGGATCAATTATTAAAAATGTCAATTAGTATTGTAATATTTCCCACCTACAAGGTTAAAAAAAATGAGGGGGGGGAGGGTAGGGGGCAGGATTAATTCCAAATTCTTGAGATTCCAAAGCAGTGAGTGTCTTTCTTCAAAAAGAGCAGGGGGATGATGCTGCATGAAGGAAACTGCCTCTCTAATTGGAAATTTTTGTAATTTCCATCCACTCTGATATCTACAGTTATATTCCCTCTCATCACAGTGCCTGTGGGCTAGATGCAGCAAGGGATGTGGATGTTTTGGTTGCAGTGTTTCCTTTCTGTAGGATTTTTTTTTTTCCTGGGAAAAGCATGCCAGCCTCTGTAAGTGCTCTTCAGTGGGAGTTCAACAGCTTTGTTGTTTTTTAGGAGGTGTCAAAGGGCAAGAACAGACAAATTCATGCTGTAACACAAATACAAAAACGCGGGGAAATTCAAAGGTGGGTGGATCTGAGATTCTGCCCCGGGTCCATTCCTAAATCCTGACAGTTCATCCCCTCAGCACCACGGTTTCCCTTTGGAAAATCACCTGCTCTGTCACCCAGAGCGTGCATGCAAGGCTTGGGTGCTCTCACAAGGGTTCTGCTGTCAGTAGGAATATTTTCCACCCCGGGAGCCCAGGGCTGGCAGTGGGATATCTTCTGGCTGAGACTGATGTGAAGTAACAAACCAGATCAAATGTTTCATTTATTTTCAATATACACCCTCAGTGAAATTTTTGCGGGGTGTGTGGCTGCCTGAAAGGCAAACCTGAAATTCATTCTTCACTTATTTCACGCAAAGAAATTAGGAAACCACTCACAGTGTGGTGCATGTAGCAAAAATGTGGCTCAAAATGGGGTTGATATAGAATGGTATCCTGCCATGCTGTTTTTCCTCCCCATTAATTTCAGGGACTGAACACTACACAGGTCTGGCAGTCTCGCTAGGAACTACCCATGAAACACCACTGGAACTGGTCTCGAGCATTTGTCATAGGTATTTCTTAAATGGGCACCAAGAGGCTAAATAAACTCACTCATACTTATCAATAAAAACAACTTAGAGGCAACAGCGAACAATCTGATGTTGTCTTGAGCTTTTATGGTGAGAGGATAAGATCATTTGTATGGAAAACAGAACGTATGAGGTTAGATGAAATGAAATTAACTCTCTTTTCATGAAGAGTAGTATACAGAAATCACTTGATTGTGTTTTCTAAGCCAACCTTCTGCTTGGTTTTCTTTGCTCGTCCTGAGAGGTGAGAGAACTATGGCATAACTAAGTGATTCTCCTGTCCATGGTGGCAGACTGACAGTTCTTGATCAGGAGGCTGAATGTGTAAATCAGTGGCCAGGGTCGATTTGTTGAAGTTAGCACAGGATCCCAGGACAGCCTCACTGGGGGCTGAGGGAAATGTTCATGGAGCAGGGTAGGAAGGCCAGCTCCAAGGCACTGGTGTGGCCCAGCCTGTGGAATCACAGCCCCCAGGGAAGCTTCTGCTCTTTGCTGGCATTTTGGGTGGTTTGGGAGCTGCAAACCCCAACAAACCCAGAACAGCAGAGAAAATGCTGCCTTGGCTGAGAGGCACTGAATGTGTTGCATTCTTAGTGTGGCTGTGATCCTCCTGGTTAACCATCCTGCTATTCCAGCCTCTTTTTGGAGGCTAAAGGCAGTGCTCTCCAGGTGATAAATCTATCTTTGCCTACAGGAGCAAACAGGGTCCTTGTAGCTTCCCACATGGCTGTGGAACACCATTCCTGAATGTCCTGTGCTGATCCCAGGGCTCCACTTCTCTCCTATGGAGTCCGGAAAATGCCAACAGCTGCCAGTATTTAGGACTTTAGCATAGGCAAGGGGTAAGAAACCTGATGGTCATCACAAAGAAAGAAGTCCAATGGCAGAGGATTTGGTTCCTGTGGGGAGTTAGATTGAACATTAGGAAAAATTTCTTCACTGGCAGAGATGCCCAGGGCAATGTTGGAGTCCCCATCCCTGCAGAGGTTTAAAAGCCATGTGGATGTGGCACTTGGGACACGGGTCAGTGGTGGCCTGGGCCGTGCTTGGGTAAGATTGGACTAGATGGCCTCTAAGGGCTTTTCCAACCCAAGTAATTCCTTCATTCTATGATCTGTAAATACATCTTTTTATTTCATTGTCATGCAGACCTTTCAACCTAAATATCAGACTTTTGAATACTTTAAGGGCTCACAGAGTGCAGAGGCTGTGCCCACACCTGCAAGGTCACAGCACTTCCTCAGTGCTCCTTCCAGGGGGGTTTGAGCTGGGTGGCACCAGGCTGGAGCCTGCAGGGAGCAGGGCCGTGCAGACAGAGCCCAAAGCCTGGTCCTGAGTGGAACCCAAGCTCTGATGAGCACCCAGGGCCGGGCTGTGGTTGATGCAGATCACGTGTGGGTGCTCTGGCTCCCCCAGGTACTTGTCCTCCCCCTGGATCCCCAGCTCTGCTGCACGGGTGGTTAAGCTCCGGCGCAGCAGCTGCTCAGCAGCTGCAGCTGACACTCCACGTATGAAAGAAACCCTAAATCTGTGTGAAATTTCCAGTGGTTTAACAGCTGCTGCCTGAGCCAGGCTGTCTGTGTCACACACAGGGTGACGCTGGAGGGAAGGAGGCAGGACAGACAGCTGGGAGCAGTCATTTCTCCAGGCGCTTAGTTTTAATATGCTTCTGCTCATGTCAGAGCCTTTTCAGTGAAAACCTGAGAACGGAGAAGCCTTTGGATTTATTTCTCCCCCTTTTCTTACTCCCTGCCCCACGGCTGCAGTGAGTTTATAGGAGTCAAACTCTGTCATTACAGGATTTTTTTTCCTAGGGGGACTTTGTAGTGGGATTCATTGCAACCCTAAATTCTCATTCTTGTGAATGGAGAGGAGTGGTTTCTCCTTCCAGGAATGGGTGGTTCAGCTGAATTAGCTATTTGGTTTAGATGAAGACTATTTGCTTTGAGACTTCTCTAACTCTAAAGTTATTTTTGGGGGGCACCAATGCTAGGGGTGGGTCCCACAATGTTCTGAGTCTCTGGAGAGGAGAAGGTGCTCTGGGCAGACGAGAAACTTCTGAAGAAGTGCCACTAAAACCCAGGAAATTTGTTGTGTGCTTTGAAAAAGCCATGCAGAGCAATTAGTGAGAGGATCTGGAGGGTGGTTAAAATATCTACATATTAATAGGCTGTGGTATGACCAACCAGCTAACACTGTTTGCCTGTGGAGAGGGAGGGTTTTATGCCCAGGATGTAGCAGGGAAAAGTCTGGGTCACCAGAAGGGCTTCATTCACCTCAGTAAACAGTAAAGTGCAGGATAAAATCTGTGGTGTTGCTGGGATTTATTTCAGAAATACCTGGTGCAAACCTGTTTTCATTTCCCAACCTTTTGTGCTCTCTCTGTGTTTACAGAAATAAAATGACCTATTGATTAATGACCAAAAAAGTCCTTAATTCCAGTTTTTACTGAAATTATATTTATGCCAGGAATCTTATTTGAGAGCTTATTTGCTCTCAAATGCAAATTCAGGTTAACCAAAAATTATGTGATTTTTAGCTGTGGGAAGCCCTGCTCTCAGCAGAGGTGATGCCACAGAGTTAAAGCACTTCTGGCACTCGCTGAGGATCTCCTGTCTTCCCCACACTGCTTGCCTGGATTTTGGCTGGATTTCTCTGAATTCCTTGCCCCGTGAATCTTCTGTGATGCAATATCAGTCTCTGCTCAGATAATAACTGCAGGAAGGGATTACCTCTGGCTGGAACAGGGTCTCCTGACGAAGAGGCGGTGGTGGGCTCGCTTCAGTCTTGGTTGCTCTGGTGGGAGTACAACTTGAGTTGTAGTTTTGGTGCAAGACCAAAACAGTTTGGGCCAGAGTATTCCTGCACCCCAAATCTCCCTGCACATCTGATTGCTGCACAGGGATGGGGCATTGGGAAGGGAGAGGGATGGAGAGGCACAGGGGAGCCTTGAGGTGGATATTGCACAATGGTTTGAGTTGGGTGGGACCTTATGGATCAAGGCCCCCCAAGGATTTGCTGGTTCCCATGGGAGAAAAGCTGGGCACCTGCCAGAAATGTGCCCAAAAGATCCAACACTCCCTGGGCTGCATCAAAACAGGCATGGGCAGGTCAAGGGAGGTGATTGCCCCCCTCTACCCTGCCCCAGGAGAGCAGAGCCCTGCTCTGGGGTCCTCAGCACAGCAAGGACGTGGAGCTGCTGGGGAAGATCCAGAGGAGGGCACGGAGCTGCTGCCAGGGCTGGAGCCCCTCTGCTCTGCAGCCAGCCTGGCACACCTGGGGCTCTGCCCTGCACAAGAGAAGGCTCCAGGGAGAGCTGCCAGCCCTGCCAGGGCCTCCAGGGGCTCCAGGAGAGCTGCACAGGCCCTGGGGACAAGGCCTGCAGGGACAGCACCCAGGGAATGGCTGCCAGGGAATGCCAGAGGGCAGCGCCAGCTGGGAGATTGGGCAGCAATTGCTGGCTGGGAGGGTGGGCAGGCCCTGGCACAGGGTGCCCAGAGCAGCTGGGGCTGCCCCTGCATCCCTGGCAGTGCCCAAGGCCAGGCTGGACAGGGCTGGGAGCAGCCTGGCACAGTGGAAGGTGTCCCTGCCCATGGCAGGGGGTGGCAGTGGATGATCTTTAATGTCCCTTCCAGCCCAAACCATTCTGTGATTCCATGATCACCTGATTCCACGCCTTCCACTACCCCAGGCTGCTCAGGAGGAACCCTGCCTGCCCCATGTCCTCCCCAGCAGCCTGAACACAGCTCTGGTCACCACCAAGTGCTCCACCAGCAGCACAAACTCGGGTTTCCTGGTGGTGGCTGTGGGCCACGGGCTCCAGAGCTCCTACCCAAGGATGGCTGGGCAGACCCAGGGCTGCTGGAGGCCCCCAAACTGGTGAGAGCTGTGCTGGTGCCCTGCTGCTGTGGACCCATGGATGTGTTTGTTCCCCATGGAAGGGACTGCAGAAAACAGGGCTGAGCCTTCCAGGCTGGGATAGAGCTGGCAGGGGGCCTGTTTTTCCCTGTTTTTCCCTGTTTTTCCCTGTTTTTCCCTGTTTTTCCCTGTTTTTCCCTGTTTTCCCCTTCCCCAGCCCCTGCATGGGCTCTGGCAAGCCAAAACCCTCTCCGTGGCACAACAGGGTAGAAAATAAGCTCCCCTCATTGCTCCCTGCTTCCATGGCATGGTCACTGTCCCTGTCCCACCGGGGAGCTCGAGGGGTAAGGACACCCCACCCCTGGGATGGGTCCCGTTGAGGGACACAAGTGGGACGCCCCCAGGGATGGCAGGGTTCAAAATGAGCTGTTCACTCCTTGCCTTCCCCATCCCGGGGTTATCCCTGCCCAGAAAAGGCTGAGCAGAAAATGCCAGGGCTGGACGGGCGATGATTTGGTTTTGTTGTCTTGTTTTAAGCAGCCCCTGTGAACAACAGTTGTGCTCGAGGGGCGGGAAGGGGGGTTACCATGGCAAAATGGGATTTGCTGGGAATGAATAGCTTTCTTTTTCTGCCCTGAAATGAATGGGTTGCTGAGACCTCCCTGCATACGAAGGCTGTAGGTGCTGTGCTCGGTGGAATGGACAGTGAGCAATTATCCCCCCCAGCCTCACGTTATCCACAGGCGTCTTAACACAACTCAGTGTTATTACACACAAAAAATGTGATCTCAAGTGTGGATTGAGAGAGACAAAATGTTCCCAGTGGGATCTATCCGTGTCTCTTCCCCAGTCCCCTCTGACAACAGGGATTAGCAGCAATGTTTGCACTGACTGTAACTAGGACATAAAGACCATGGTTCATTTCTTCCCATTCAGCTAATTCTTTACATTGCAGACACTACAGGATCCATTTAGGGGTTGGGGTTTTTTTTTATGGTTTTTTGTTGGGGTTTTTTTTTTTTGGTCTCTTTTGTGAAAGTAGGTTGGGGTGGGAGGGGTGAGGGGGAGAAATCTGCCGAAGAAACTGTTGGCATCTCCAAAGAAAAGTATCTTTTCAGCCCTCGGGCTGCAGCCCTCAGCCCTCCTCTGCTGGGGATGAAAGGAGCCGCAGTGCACATCTGATGTGATGGCATTCACAGACAGCCCTGCTTTTAGGTGAAGGCCACGATAGATTTGCCAAGAAGGGCAACTTGTAAGAAATAAAGTGATTTAGGCTGGCAGATTTGACCTCCCGTATCAAGCTCTGGGTTGTTTTTTTTTTTTTTAAGCAAATGGGAGTGCTTGCTCCCAGCCATCTCTCATTCCTGACACGTTCCCGCCTCTAAAGCAAACTACAGCACCAACTTCAGGGCTGTTTTCTTTTCCAGGAGAGCTTTGGGAGGCAGAGTTTGACCGTGTGGGGAGGGTTGGGCCAGAACCCCACAGTGAATATTTTTGCCAGCCACACAATCCCTAATATGTACCAATTAACAGTGTTTGGGTCCCATTTAGAAGAAACCCTTGCCAGCAGCCAAAACCTGAGCCGTGAGACACAAGATTTGTGCAAAGGAGGTGGAAAATGCACTTTTGTGCAACACAACCTCATCACCACCTCAGTCTGTCTGGGGAAGGGCCAGCAGGGCAGTGGCCCCTGGAGCATCTCCACAGGTCCTGGACCTGGCCCACCCCTCTTGTGGGGCAGGGTGAGGGGAGAGATGGAGAATAAGGCCAGCCTGCCTCTGGCTGACCCAGGAACATGCACTATCTGCTCCAGTGCCATGCATCAATCTTGCCTTCACAGACAAGTCCTGCTGACTCACAGCAGGTTCAGAGGAGGTTACGTGGCAAAAATGAGGGGCTGTGAGATGAAAGAGGGACTCGTGAATCTTTCTGAGATGAAGGGCAGGCAGGGCTGTGTGCCACAGGCAGTGCAAGGATGTGGTGACCCACCTCTGCCCCGTGGTCTCTCCCCCCTCACTGCTGCAGGCAAATGCCATAGAAATAAAAGCCCCAGAGCCAAATTCAGGCTTCAAAATACTGATTGTGGGGGTTTATTTCCTTATTTGACTTCAAACATCCAGTCTTGGGGAGGAAAAGTGTGCAGAGGAGACACACCTCTCATCTGAAATTTGGTCAGCACCATCACAAGCCATAACCCATGCAAGGATTAACCCAGATCTGTGCACAGACAAGAGAGAAGAAAAATGACCCAAAACTGCACCGTGCTTCTTGGGTGACCCAGATAATGTGCCCCAAATGTGTGTGATGATTTATCTACTGCCTATCACCTCCATTCCTGGCGTGGAGAGAGAGAGCAGATGAACCTGAGCTGAATCTGAGCTGCCCTTGGGGGGAAACACAGGCTTGCCAAGGCCTTCAACACGTGATTTGAGGAGCAGTAATGCATGTGCTGGGAGTGCAGGATGCTGCCTGACTACGTTTTCCTGCAGCACTAGAAATATCCTAGGAATGGCAAGTGCTGATACGGATGACAAATCCCTGGGCTCCTTCCAGTAAAGGGAAGACATCAATGGTGCCTTGGAGAAAGTCACCTTTCTGGCACCTCAGCTCTTCTCACAAATGGTGATTTTTTAGCTCCAGACCTCCCAGGATGTTGCTGTTGAGACCAACAGACAGTGGATGTTGCCTGCTGGTTTATGTGGGGGGAAAGAACAGAAGTTCACAGGGTCCTACCTGAAATCTGCATTAGGGTGAGCAAAGTGGAACACACAGCCACAGAATCACAGAATGGTTTGGGCTGGAAGGGGCCTTAGAGACCACCTTGTCCCACCCCCTGCCCTGGGCAGGGACACCTTCCACTGGACCTGGTTGCTCCAAGCCCCATCCAACCTGGCCTGGAAAAATTCCAGGGATGGGGCATCAGATCTCAGATGGCTCTGGAGGGACCTCAGATCTTTAGCACACACACAGACACCTCCATTCAGGTGTTTGACATCTGGGGCTGGGTCTTGTTGGTGCTCACACAGACACCTTGTGCACTGCTAGCTATTATTCCTCAAAAAATGCACAGGACACTTGTTTTGCTCATCCATAACCAGGAATGGTTATGGTCACCATCACTTAATAGGGTGGCTGTCCTGGTGAGTTTTCCTACCACCAGGAGGGATGTGGGTTTGGTGGGTCAAAGGATGTTATGTGTCAAAATAAAGGCATTTTAGAGAGTGTGTGCTTGTACTGACATATTCATCTGACGCTAATTAATACAGACAGGAAATACATTGTCAGGTTCAGAGCTGTGTGCTGGCTCTCCCCTCACAGCCCTGTGCTGGATGAATGACGTGTACCTTTAAACCTGAAGAACTTGGAAAGAGAGTTGTGTTTTCTTCCCTTGGGGTTACCACCATCTCTGCTTGTTCTATTTGGGTTTCTTCCTTTAAAGCCTGAAATGAAGATGGTTTCAGTTCATTGCTGTCAAATGTAAATGGTGCCCTGACTTGACAAAAACGAAACGTATTTCTAAAATTAGTGTCACCCTGTTTCACCTTGTTCCTGGTCACATTGTGCAAATAAAGAGATCAAACATGTGTGCTTTCCCAGAACAGAAATTGTTCATGTTTGAGTTAAAGTTAGGTGGGTGTGTCTCCACACAGTGGATGAACTGCTTTGTGTTTAAAAATCAGGTGGGGAGAAGAGCATACTTTGATACTGGGAAATGTTTATAACCTCAGAGGACTCCTGAAACAGGAGATCAGAAACCTCTGGGATTTTCTGTTGCAAAAGCAGAAAATCCCAGATTAGCCTGTAGCATAAGGAAAAAAGTGAAATATGCAGGACACGAGGTAACCTTTTTACTTGTTTCAGTCATCATCAGACTTCACCTGGGGCAAAGCTGAGGCATGGATTTATGTACTACCTCTTCTTGTTTGGGCTGGAGGCGTGGACTCAACAATCCACCCTACCAGATTTTAAATTTTTTTAAATGGATATTCTTTATTTGTTCAATGAATATCACCCAATGACCACAGGAAGGCAGCTGACAGTTAGTTCCAGGTGGACTCCTTCAGTTGTGGATTAACTTAGAGGAGTGAGTCAGAGTTTGTGCTTTCACCCAGCAGGCAAATCACCCAATTAATGCAATGACGAAGCTGCTGCGGGTGCTTGCGAGAACTTGGAGCAATTAATTACCTTTGTGCTTCCTCCTGTGGCAGGAGCAACACCAGCTGCTGGAATTATCTTAGCTAACAGCAGTTGCTGGAACTATCTTAACTAACACTAACAAATCTGGAGTGTCTCAGCCGCCCAGAAATCACTGCTGGTTCCCACAGCTGTCAAAGTCGGTCACAGAATCACAGAATTAATCATAGAATTACAGAATAAGCTGACCTGGAAGGGAATAATACAGATTATTGAGTCATCTTACCTTGGTATAAAGTATCTTCCATCTCCCTCCAGTGCAGTCCAGCTGCTGGTGGCCCTTGTCACTATGAACATCTCCAGAATTGTCACCAGGAGAGAGAGGCAGCTCACCTGTAAGGGGAAATACTGCTGGCTTCCTTCTGAAGTATCTGCTTTTATTTATCCTTTCTTATTTTATGTATCTACGTGCTGTTATTCTCAGAGAATTCAGCATGAGTGTATGCCTTTCAGAGAATATGGATGACCAGCTTTGAAAAATACATTCCCAGTTTTAAATAATTTGGGAAAAAAGTAACTTTGATTACTGCAGAATGAATTTGTCTAGTCTTCAAGCATATGGTTCACTTGCCAAGATTTCCTGAATAATTTAAAATCATACTTACTGTCATTTTTAACATAGTTAACATATATAATGAATGTACAACTTCAAATTTTTAATCAGTTCTTGGAATTATGGCATGTTGACATCCACTTGAAGACCAGTTTTAATAGAATTATTTAAACAGAGAAATGCAGTGAGTTACGTTTTTACAAAAGCAGAATTCTCTCCTCACTGGGACAGGGAACGAAGACAGCAAATTCCATCAGTTCTGCAGAACTGAAGGGATGGGATTTCTGAAGATGAAAAGATGAGCTCATTTCCTCACTCGGGGTCCCACGGCACTGCACATTAATGAATCTCCTGACATGCAGTGTTCTGCTCTCAGGCACGCCCTCGCCTGAAATCCCTCCCGTGTTTCTCCCATTTCTCACCGCTGTGTTATTGGATACACATTCTATTTACAATAAATTAATCTCTGATCTATCTTCTGTTGTGGAGGTGAGCTGTGTCTCACTTGGCTGCTGAAGGAGCAATGTCAGTCATCCCAAGCCTCTCTGTAGCTGCTGCAGCAGGAACAGCTTCAGGAAGATGGTGGTTTTTTGTTGCTTTTTAGGTTTTTATTTTTCCTCTGGGCCAAGACTTTGCAAAGTCATCTGCCCCTGTGGCTGGTGTGGACCAGTGGCCAAGGAGAGGAAGGACAGATGGACATGGGATGCCAGGAGTGGGTTGGGAGCAAAGCATGAGAGCAGTGCAGTCTTTGCTGTGACTCCTCAGGGGCACCAGGGAGGCTTCAGAGCTCCCAGGCTTCCTTCTCCTCTCAGGATTAATCCAAATTACCCTGGGATGGAGGTCTGTGAGGAATTCCTCCTTGCTGTCAATGAGCAAGACTTGGAGGGAGGTTTGGCTGCAGGGCAAGGTTGTTAAAGGAGAGAAATGAGAAGAATTCCTTACTGTGAGTGTCATTATAACTGGGTACTGATATGGTGATGCTCTGAGAACGACGGTGATGTCTTGGGCCATGCTGGGGGACAGAAAACAGCCAGAAACGAGAGTGTGTCAGCACTGCTGGTTTCAGAAACTGCAGCTCAGTGTGTTTTGGGGGTTTGTTTTGGTTCTCTGGAGCAGCTGAACTTACTAGAGGTGAAACCACTTGTTGTTTCCTGTTTTCATAATTTGGCTTTTTTTATCGCATGTCAAGGGTGTTTCTTAGAAGCAGGGTCAAGTCTCCTGGCCCACTGTAGAAGGTTTGGGGCCACCATGCAGGTAGCATGGGCACCCAGGGCTCCATTGGAGGCTTTGGCATCCCTTAAGAGGAAAGCAGCTATTAAAGGTAAAGAGGAGGGCAAAGGGAAGTTGTGCAAAACTCATCTTTTCGCAAAGTCAAAAAAACCCTGATTGCGTGTCTACTCCTGTTGTGGCTATCCCCAGCTCCTCAGCTGGAGATCAGCACTGATTTATAATGCTGCAAACAAAATAGGAAGCAAAAAAGCTTTATAAATGTCCCAATTATAAAGAAATTGCTAAGTGCTTAGCAGGCTTACAGAAAGATGGTGCTTTTCCCTTCAGTGTCGGTGCATAATTTAAATAAAAAAGGAGCATGTACTGGGCCAATTCTTTGGCCACTTTTCCCAGAAGTGACTCTGCAGTGAGGAACCAGCCCTGTGTTTTTCCGCCAAACACTAGTTATACCAAATATTAATACAATTATTTAAAGCATCACAGATCACAGAATCCCAGGATGGTTTGGGTTGGAAGGGAACTTCAAGCCCATGGGCAGGGACAGCTTGCACTGTGCCAGGCTGCTCCCAGCCCTGTCCAGCCTGGCCTTGGGCACTGCCAGGGATGCAGGGGCAGCCACAGCTGCTCTGGGCACCCTGTGCCAGGGCCTGCCCACCCTCCCAGCCAGCAATTGCTGCCCAATCTCCCAGCTGGCGCTGCCCTCTGGCATTCCCTGGCAGCCATTCCCCATTAGCCTCCCCTCTTGCTGGTCTTCCAGAGTCCTGAAGTTTTTGAGAATTGGTGTGGTTTTTGCCAGTCCATGTCATGAGGCAGAGGATGTTTCTCCTGATGGGCCCTCTGTGCAAACCCTGATGAAGCTGAGAGAAGCACAGTGTAGTGGGGCGTTCTTGGCCCCAGGGCTGGTTCAGCAGGGTCATTTTCTATGTCCACGAGTTAAGAGAAATCTGAGGATGGGAAAACACAGGCAAAAAATTGTTTCAGCAGTGGGAAAGGAGCCCCTGCTCCTGCAGCCAGTGCCACAGAGCTGAAAGCACAGGTGGTTAATGAAGCCTTACAAATGGTGCAATATCTTCCCGTGTCCTGTTGGGTTCAGCAGGAGTTCTGCTGCTCTCAGGCTGATTCTGGGTTATGTCCTCAGACCCTGTGAAGGCCAGGAAGGGGAGGAGTGCGTTGGTCCCTCTTTTCTTCTGTCAGACCCTTCCCCAAACACCTTCTCGCGTTGCAGCGGCACCGCGATGCGCCGCGGGTGACCTTCCTCCCCAGACACCCACAGATAAACTCAGCTCCCCTGCTCCCTTCATCCACCAGGGAAACTTCTCCTTCCCATCAGCTCTGTAGCTGAGTCCCGGAGGTCTTTGTGTTTTTGTCACATTTCCTGGAAGGTCTGGTAATTTATAGCACGAGATTTCTTTTAGGGGAGTCGGAATAGTTCGCGTTGTGTAAACCTCTGCAGAGCACTCGGAGCTGTAAGTGCTGATAGAGCCACGCTGCACCAGTTTACATTCTGCAGATGGCTGATTTATGGAGGTGGCAAGCTGGTGAGGCTTTTTTCCCCTTCTAGATGCAAGGCAATTTCCTGAGCAAGGCTGAGGTTGAGTGTCTGTCATGTGTATCCTGCAAGAAATTGTTTGGTTTATTTTTAAGACATCTCCAAAATGAGAGAATTGAATGCCCCAATTTGTTCCAATTTTACACAATTGGTACAAAGTCATGTTCTCAGTCCCTCAGGCAGTGGCTGAGTGGAGATGCTGATGGGGACAGGGTGGCTCCTTCCTGGTTCCTGCTGAGCAAAGGGCCATCACTGCAGGAACACTTCACCAAAAACCAACTGAACACCTGAGAGCTTCAAACAATTCTCTTTCCTTTGACAAAAAGTTACTTCTGTGGAAGTGGAGGTGTGCAAGCAGCACTGGGTGGGAAATGCTACTGGTGTTTGTTCTGTGGAGGTTTTTATGAACAGCCAGAGCAGCTCCCTGTAGCAGAGCACAGCTGAATGCACTTGAGAATGCTTTTATTTATCTATTCTACAGCTCAGCAACAGTAAACACTGTCTCCCTTTCACGAAAAATGGCTCATCCATGTTTATATCCCTAATAACATGTCCATTCCCAAATGTCCCTTTGAAATTTCATCTGCTTGAGTCACCACAACTGGATGAAAAGGCTTTGGGGATACGTCTGAAGTTGAGCTGACCTTCCTTGCAAACATCAAACCTCCCTGGGTGAAGCAAAGAGCAGTCTGTGGGTTTGCTTTTTTTAGCTGCAAGTGTCCCATTTATTTGGGTTACCCTTGTCATTCTGCCACCACGCTCCAGCCATGAAATTGGGTGTTTTAGTAGAGTTTCACCTCATGCTTTGGACCTGCCATGAGCATTTACAACTGCAGCTGATGGGGGATTGCAGCAGCTGGGGTGGGGACAAATTTTGAGGGAAAAAAAGAGTTTTGCTGCCACTTCCTACCTTCCAGGAGATCCTGTCACCCAGTGAAATCAGGAAAAAAAATTTCTCAAACCAGTTAGCAATAGCAACAGCTCAACTTTGCTTACAGTGGATCACTCCACAGAGCTTTTCAGTGCTGTCCTGCCCTGTGGTCTCCTTGTGGTTCTGTTTCCCCTCTTTTTTACGTATATCAGCATATGGATTATCTGGATTTAGATGTCCACCTGGCTGAGATCCTTAATAATGAGTCAGTGGCACTTCCCAACTGTGCACAGGCCCCTGCCTGTGGCTGCAAGTCTGCAGGCAGAAGCTCTGTAGGTAATTTCAGCTTTTCTAAGTGACTGAAATTTAGAAAGCTCTTTGTCACTTGTCAGCAAATGACAACAGGAACACCTGAATGGTAGGAAGGAGAAAGGAAATGTGGTTTTTCTTTCACAGAAATACAGATTCCAAGAAATAGAAGAAAAACAACAAAAATTTGACTGCAAATTAAAAACTCCAAATAAAATAAGGCTGTTCTGGGGAGGTAAGACTCTCCAAAATGTGGTTTTAAACAAAAAAAAAACCCCTACAAATCTTCACCAGTGGGAGGGAGAATACTCCTGGCCATCTCTGCTCATCAGCTTTCCAGTAATGCACATTATTTTGGCTTCCCTTGTGTACAGGCTGCAGCCTGCAGATTACAGGGGCAGCAGTCTGCAAACAGTTGATACTGGGACTAAACCTGGTGAAATCTGGAAGTGTGCCTGTTCTGCAGATCCTGTACTTCTGCAGATATGGCCTGATGGAAAAAACACAGGGAAAACTCCAAATCAATGGCTTCCTTTAAAAAACAACAACAAGAGCCTCCAAAGCACCTGCACCCTGTGTGCAGCATAAGTGATGATGCTTTGCTTGCCACTGAAATTGTGGTTACATGATGCCCAAAGACACACGGGTGGTGAGGCCAGTGCAAAACCTGCACTGGGAATTGTTTTAGAAACATTTTGGGAATGAAATGCTCTGATAAAGAATGGGTTGTTCCAACATGGCTGACACTGAGCCGGGGAAACAAACTGCAAAAAAAAGCAAATAATAATGTAGATAAAAATGGCTCCTCGGAGAGGACACATCTGGAAGCAGAGCAGCTCCGTGGTGTCCTCCCCTCACGTGGCCGTGCAGATCCTCTCTGCAGGCAGCAGGGCCCAAGGGGTTCTTCAGGAGTGTCCATTCCTCCCTAAGAAAAAGGATAAATACGAGATAAGTGCTCATTATCTCCACTGACCATGACAAACCTCTGGCTGAGACTGGAATGTTGGAAGTTTTAGCAGCCTTAGGGCACTGAGGAGTCTCCTGTGTCCAGGCTGGATGGTCCAGCTGGCCCTTGTCTCTGTGTGCTGCTCCAAGTCAATGGCAATCTGAGAATAATTGAGACGTTTAGGCTGGAAAAGCCCTCAGACCATCGAGTCCAGTCATCCCCATCCCTGCCCAGGCCACCACTAACCCCTGTCCCCAGGTGCCACAACCACACTCCTTTTAAATTCCTCTGGGGGTGGGGACTGTACCTCTGCCCTGGGCAGCTCTGCCAGGGATTGACAGCCCTTTCCATGGCAAGAATTTCCCCAGTGTCCAGCCTGAACCTGGCACACCCTGAGGCTGTTTCCCCTCATCCTGTCACTTGTTACCTGGCTGAACACACTGACCCCCACCTGGCTGCTCCCTCCTGTCAGGGAGCTGCAGAGAGCAAAAGGTCTTCGTTCTCCTGGCGTGCCAATCCTTCTCCTTCCACAGGCTCTGCCCGGGAATTGTTTCCTGCAGCTGCTTCAGTGGGCTCAGATTTCAAACCCTTTGTCCGCCCCAAATCGCCCTGTTCTCTTGAATCCGTGCACTCCTGGTCACAAGGGACATCCTGGTCAGGTGTGGCAGTGCACCTGGCAGGCGCGGTGGCTTTGGTGGTGTTTTTCGTGTCATTTTGAGCTCCAGGATGCTGTGTCCCGTGGGAGCAGGGTGGGCTGGGGTCCCTGTGTCCCACGGATGGTCCCATGAGCCAGGGATGCTGTCAGACCTGCAGGAGCTTCTGGGTGAGGGCAGAGCCGGTGACAAAGCATCTCTGTAAGCAAAGCAGCTGTGGTTGCACATGGATTATTGTGAGGGCTTTGCTTGTAGCTGCCAGGCACAGCTAAAGCAGGCCAGGAGAGCAGGAAAAGAGGGGAAAAGAGGGAAAAGAGGGGGGAAAGAAAGGGAAAAGAGGGGGTGAAGGGGGGGGGAAAGAGGGGAAAAGAAGAGGAGGTTCTGGTAACAGTACAATAAATGTCTTTCCGAGTTGAATAGTCTGTGTTGGACCAACCAATCTAATACAAGATACCAATCTCACAACATTTACATACAGCCAATAGAACTGTCCCATTACCTTTGGCAAGAGAAGGCATCTCAAGGGAGATGGCCCTCAGCTAGGCACACTATAGTTCACTAACTGATGGCTTGGTACCTCACATCCCAAAGCCTGCCCTCATTTCCATCTCACTTGTTGGTCTCATACTCCCAGAATCTAAACCATCATATTTACAAGGCCTCCCTACTTCATCCCTCCCAACACAGACCCACAAGTGGTGTCCCTGAATTACCCTGTGTTGCTGTGAAGGCTGGAAGGGGAGAGGCTGGCTTAATTACACCACAGAGTACGAGTGATTTTGTAACATTACTGTCACAACTAGGAATGAATTGGGGTAAAGCCTGTTCATTCAGCTTTTGCAAGCATAGGAAGAACAGGTCCCTAAATACCCTCCAGCAATTTATTTTGAGTAGTCTCCAACTGCTCTCTCTAAAAGTTTCTGTTGTGTTTAGTGCCTTATTGCATTGAGAAGCATCCCCTCTTCCTTCAAAAGTGGCTTTCTGCAAGGGACAGATAGTGATAGGACAAGGACCAACAAGTTTTAAACTTAGAGGGGGAATTTACTGTAGATGCTGGGAGAAAATTCTTCCCTGTGAGGGTGGGCAGGCCCTGGCACAGGGTGCCCAGAGCAGCTGTGGCTGCCCCTGCATCCCTGGCAGTGCCCAAGGCCAGGCTGGACAGGGCTGGGAGCAGCCTGGGACAGGGGAAGGTGTCCCTGCCCATGGCAGGGGGTGGCACTGGATGAGCTTTGAGGTCTCTTCCATCCCAAACAATTCTGATTCTCTCTGAAATTCTCTCCCAGCTCTCCTCCACAGGAAGGAGCCTTGACTTGCTGGTGATCTTTGGATCATCTCTTTCTCTTCTCAACAGCATTACTATGTTAATGACACGTCATCCTGCAGCCATGGCAGCTGAACACTGGTCCCCTCTGGTCATGAGAAAAGATGGTTGCATGTGTGAGGTGGGAGCAGAGAACAATTCCTTCTGACTCAGGGAGCTGTTGAAACATTTCCCTGTTGGAACAATTTTTGTGAAAATATGACAGTGACCTGTAACCTGCCCTATGCGGCCAATGAGTAATTCTGTTGAACAGCCAAGAAGTTCCTCCTGCCTAGTTTTGGACTGGAATCTGGGGTTTTTCTGCCCCAGCTCCCTGTTGAACAGGTGCTTTGTATCATCTGGAAATAGCTGTGTTTCAACACGAGGATCAAGTGGATTTCACAGAGAGGCTGGGATTTGCTTTCAAGCCTGGCTCATGTGACGTGAAAAGCCGCTCTGCATGTAATAACCACTAATATTATTAAAGTGTGCTTCAGGGTGGGCACTCTGACAAAAAATACCACTTTATCACCAATGCAAAAGAGAAGGGTGGGGAATTTTTCCAGTTTTGGGGGGATTTTTGTCTTTTATTGTTGTTCCAAACCATGGTGCACTTGATCTAAGCCACAGCAGTATAAAATAGATTATCTCACGGACAGTAAGCTCATCACCACCCTTTGCTGATAACAGAAAACAAACACCCCTTGCATCTCAGAGCGTTGGAGGAACAGGCTGCACTCCCTCCCTCGCCTGGATCAAGTCAAAGCAGGAATCTTGGCGGTGTCTGGGAAAGAGAGATGCCAAGAGATCTTTTTGTTTAATTTTTCAGTTCACTTACAACTCCACCTGCAAGATATTCCCAAACTGACATCTATTTTTTTTTTCAGCATTGTCCTGATACACAGTAAAATAGGATGATGATTCCCAGAAAAGCAAGAGGTATGGTGTGCTCATCTTCTCTCTGTCTCTCTTTCCAGTTTTGGGGTTTTTTTGGGTGAAAAAGAGAAAGAAAAGTGAAATACTATTTGGGATAAAGATAATTTCTCACAGAATAAGTATTGTCAGTGGTGCCAGGAAAAAGGCTCTGAAATGACAAGACACTTAATGCCTCCATCTTATTATTTCTGTCCCTTTGCCTTATCCTGGCTGTGTCAGTGTCCCCTGAAGCCTCGAGAGCACGTTGGGTGCAGGCACAGTGAGGGTAAGGTGTCCCTGCCAGCATTACATGGGCTCCTGGCACATCTCCCAGCATCACGCAACACCTGCAACAAATCCTTCATCTCCTGTGCATCACACCAGCGTGTTCAAAGGATCTCATTAACTCTGAAGGTAGTAAATTTTTTGATAAATCAATCTGAAGACCTTTCTTGGGCGCTGCTGTCTGGTGCTTCAGCTTCCCAAACACACCTTCCTGCGTTTTGTAATCACGGTCTTTGAAAGATCCCTGGGGAATACAGAAACTGGGCACAAACACAAAACAAATGGAAGTAGAGAATTCTCTCTTCCTCGCTCAGCTGCTGAGATTTTCCTTTCTCCCAGCTGTATTACGTTTTAAAAGCTGATGTCAGTTGTGCTGCATTTTGTGCAACAATCCAAACACTGCAATAAAAAGTTTGTGAAGAAGTCATACATTTTCAAATTGAAGTAATTTTCTTGACTAAATGCTGATGTGTAGGACATTTAACCAAATGAGCTCAAGTATTTATAAGTAAACCTCTAACCACCACCACGCTTTCAATTATTTTGACCACTCCAGACTTTATCCTTCTCAAGGAACAGACTTTTTTTTTAATCTATGGATATTTTATGCTGTTGCTACAATGTCTGTAGAGATGAGTTTGTGGAGAGGTATCTCTCAGTGTAATGGAGGCATTGTTCTGTGGGTGCTTGGTAGGGTCATGCAGGGAAAATAAGGGGCTAAAGGCACTGAGGGGCTCGGGGAGGACCAGGGAACCTCCAGATCCTGGGAGGATTTGGCCCAGGAGAGACCTTGGCACAGGACAGCTCTGGAGCTGTCAGAGCACCCTTCCCAGTGGGAGTCTGGCCCTTCTGCACATGGAGCAGAGGCTGCAGGATCTCAGGTGTGTGCAGCCTCCACCAAACAACCCCCATGCCTGACTGCCTGTCTTGGTTTGAAAGACAGGTATCTGCTAGGAAGGGGGCAGGACCTCCCTAGAGATGGAGGATTCAAATCCCCTCCCTCCAAATTATTCTAATTCAGAAAATTAAAGGGGCTTTCAGGCAGAGGTATAGGGATAGGAATAACAGTTCTTTACTAGTATATATGACACAACAAACAACCAACAACTACGGCATTAATAATAAACAGAACCAGGAACCTTAAGGGCTTTCTTTCACAAAAGCCTGGGGCAGTTTGATCTCGGTGCCCCTGCAGGACTCCGAGAGGCCGAGATGGAAGGGAGGAAAGTCCCGGGCTGGTGGGTGAGATGAGGAGCTCTGTGCTGGTAGCTGGAAGGGCAGGGGTGTCCCGGCAGGGCTGGGCAGTGCAGGGCTACAGAGTAGAGGAAAACCTCAAAGCTCCCGAGAAGCAGCGGCGGTGGGGGGAGGCTGGAGAAAGCGAGCTCAGGGTCCCTGGGTACACAAGCAGATGACAGTAGATGTCCCAGGAGGAGACAGAGGCAGAGTGATGGCCGTGAACTCTTCCTGCAGCGAGGGGCAGTCCGACCGTCCTCCCCGAAGCCAAGAGCGAGAGAGGGCAAGTCTCCTCTCTGAGGGAAACTCCCAGAGACTCAAAAACAATAGGTGTAGCCTTGTGCTGCCATGTCCTTCAACTACTCCCTTTTTTCTGGCTAAGCACCGTCATTAAAGTTTCTTAGCAATTTATGGGAAAAAATTCTGTAAGTGCAAAAGAGGCAAATCTAACCCCCAACACTGCCCCATGAATATCCCCTGGAGAATCCTGCGCATTCCCTTTTTCCTGCACCGTGGGTCCATTGCCAGGCTGCAGACGCCCGCATGGGGCAGGGCCCCAGCACCCGCCGCGCTCTGGCTCTGAGCAGCAGCAGGTTCCCCCCTCCCCAGAGTGGCACCCGTGCTCACGGCCACGAGGGCTGGCTGAGGAGGCGCTCCCCAGGAGCTGCCAGTGCCCACATGGGAGCAGCTTTCCCTAAAGCACCAACCCTGCCACAGAACACCCCCAGAGTTTTGGTCTCTTGCTTTGGCTACAGCACCCGGATCCTTGGAGGACCAGGCAGCTTAGGAGACTGCTGAGGTCCCTGCCCTTCCTACATCTCTGTTTCTTCTTCAGCTACCAAGGTTAAAAAGGGCAGTTTTAGCTCAAATGTGTCATTACTTCAACGCATTGAATGTCTCCTGACTAGCAGGAAATATTCAATCCACTTTCTTAGACCTTTTCTATGAGATAGGAAAGGCTGAGAGAACTGGGATTGTTGAGCCTGGAGGAGAGAAGGCTTCAGGGAAACCTAATTGTGTCCATCCATTGCCTGAAGGAGCCAACAGAAAACATGGAGAGGAAGTTTTCACAAGAGCATGTCATGACAGGACACAGAGAACAGCTTCCAGTGCCAGAGGGCAGCGCCAGCTGGGAGATTGGGCAGCAATTGCTGGCTGGGAGGGTGGGCAGGCCCTGGCACAGGGTGCCCAGAGCAGCTGGGGCTGCCCCTGCATCCCTGGCAGTGCCCAAGGCCAGGCTGGACAGGGCTGGGAGCAGCCTGGGACAGGGGAAGGTGTCTCCCTGCCCATGGCAGGGGGTGGAACTGGATTAACATTAACATTAACATTATGGTTCCTTCCATCCCCAGGCCACTCTTCTGTGATTCTGTGATTCTGTGACCAGCTGCCACACTAGGAAGGACATTCCCAAGCCAGCAGCTTTCCTGTCCATGGTCAGGAAGCTTTCTGTACATTCTGCACCTTCCTTGGCTGACAGCTGAGACACACCTCCCTCAATCCCTTTGGATAGCTTTGCCAGGGAGGCCGTGGAAGAGACCTCTTGGAGGGGACCTGATGAGCCATTTCTCCTCTGGGAGCTGTTACACCTCCAGGTAATCTAGAAAACAGAATTTATTATTTCCTGAAAGAATTCCCAATATCTGAACAATGGCTCCAGGTTCTCTTTCTCTGTTGTTTGTTGGGTGGATTTTTTGGTGTTTTGTTTGTTTGTTTGTTTGTTTGTTTGTTTTGTTTTCCCAGCCTTATAATCAAGATGACCAGGAACTTTGGTCAAAAGCTGAAATTTCTCACAAACACAAGAAACTGGGATCTAGAAGAGCATCACAGAAATGGCAAGAATTATGAAAGACACCCCATGACCTGGAAACACTGCAGTTACATACAGGAGTAGTTGGATTTAAGAAATTAGGACTTTGGAAAACACGTATCTTCAGAAACACTGTCATTTAGAACCAGCTTTAAATCCAATGAAAAGCCAAATAGTTGTGCAACAAACCTCTTAAATACCATCTTTTTTGGCTTTCACCCTTACCCCATAAAAATACATCTTGAAACTCCATATAATTAATTTTTCTTGTCAGGTATGTGTCCTCTTCACAAGAAAGAAATGACAAACTGCATGATAAGAGTAACCCAAATCCCGTGCATTGCTTGCCCAAAGCAGCATGAGTCAACAGGCAGCAAACACTTTTATGAAGGTTCCTGCTGGCACTTGTGACTACAATTCCCATTTTCATGACAATCATCTGGACTGAACTCATTATGCCATTAACATCACATGTTTTTTTAACCAAACTTCACCACTGGTGTCAACAGCTGCAAATATTCTGAGGTGAGGGATTTGCTGCTTGTGCTGGGTTTGAGTTCCCACCATGATCCCTACACTCCAGCCTCAGAGCTGCCTAGGAAAAAGTGGCAAGGAAGCAAGACAATTGCCTTGAAAGAAAGGAAGATGTTGTAACTATGCCCAAGAGCAGAGGTTTGTAATTATCATCTCCATGGCTAATTAGAAGGTGCATCTCTAAACACTCTCGTTTTTGTACAGCATTAAAAAGAGTGTTGCAGGTCCCATTTTGATGCCTATTTTGCATCCACACTCTTGCAGCCCAGCTGCAGGAGTGCAAAAAATTAAACCTCCAGGTAGAAGCTCCAAAAATGGTGTCATGAAAGTCTTTTTTATCACAGAATGGACTGGGTTGGAAGGGAGCTTTGAAGGTCATGTGGTCCAACCTTTTTTTATTGTTTCCTCATGAAGGTGTAAAAACCATGGACGTGGTGATGTTGGCCTCAGTGGGGACAAGTTGGGCAGGATTAGAAGTTCTCAGGATAGGATTAGAGATTTTTAAGGCAGGAAAGTCTACCCAAGCTGCAGATGACATCTTGAGCTCAGGACGTCCCCGCAGTGCAACCTGCAGCAGGACATGGCTGCAGAAATGCGTTTATGTTTTGGACTTCCCTGGAGATCTGCTGCATCTGAGCACATCCATTTGCACCAGTAACACAACCACGCAGCTCATGAAGTGCAGCATTTGCAAGCTGGAGGCTGACAACACAAATACCAGCTGTTTGCTGCACGCCCTGCCCTCCCAGCCGCCTTCCCCGCTGCTCACAGCTGCTGCCTCCCTGCTTATGGGGGTCGAAATCCTGCGTAAAAGTGCCAAATCAGAGACTTAAAAAGGCCTTTTCAGCAGGAGCATGTCTCCTTTCTAACTCCCTCCTTGACATGGGCTGGGCAGACCAATGCAAAGCAGGGAAATAGAAACAATAAAATATGTTAATCGCTCTTTTGCCTACTGGAGAACAGAGCTGGGCCCCAAGGGGAAGCGACATTTTCAGTTTTATCTCAGTGGCACTGCTCCCTTCAGCACAGAAAAAAATCAGCGCTAGAAACTGCTTTTTCATTACAGATATCTGAATATTCAATATCTCATTTAACTTGGCTTCAGGTCTGTTCCCATAGCCACCTCTGAGGAGCATGGTGAGAATAAACCGCCCAGCTGATATCTCACACCAGGTTGTTTTGTCTAAGCCCAAAGATTCTTTGCCCTGTGAAATTAAAACAACCCTTCTTGCTTCAAGTGATTTTCATTTTTTCAAGGGAATTTCATGCACAAGGACAACTCTGCATCACTCCTGTTGAACATAATGATCCAGAGAGCAATCTGTTTAACCACAAGAAAACCCTCTCTTCCCCCAGAATTTGGGAGGTTTTCACTTTGTTTTGATGGTGAGTGCAGTATCACAAGTGGAGAAAGACTGGCATTTGTAGTCTGGGAGGGATTTTAATAGAAGTAAACATTCGTTCTAAAGAGAAAGAAGAGAGACTGAGGGAAAATAAACTTTCTGGGCTTAAAGAACTCAAAGAAAGACAAAGAAAGGGCCTTTGAAATCTGCAGGGTGTCTGTGTCCCTCACCCTACCCCTAAAAGGTACCCATATCTCCCTTCTTTTTTTTTCCCCTCTCCCCCCAGCCAAATTAACATGACCCCAAACATAATTTGGGTGTTTATACAGAGTGTAATTCACACCATGCTCCCAAGGGCAGCAGGAATAGGACTGAGCCCAGCTGGGCACCTGCAGTCCAGGGCTGGGCTCAGCAGGGTTTCCACCCACAGGCACACGTGCTCAGGTCACCCAGTAACCAGGACAGGAGGAAACGTCTCCTTGGGTTACGGCAGAGGAGGTTTGGTTTGTATATTAGGGAAAAATTCTCCATGGACAGGGTTGTCAAACCCTGGAACAGGCTGCCTGGGCCAGTGATGGAGTCCCCAGTGGCACCTGGGGACACCGGTGACTGGTGGGCCTGGCAGTGCATTGGGGAGCTGAAGGGCTTAGAGGGCTTTTCCAACCTGAAGGATTCCATGGCAGCATGGATGACACTCCCAAATCCCCAGCCACGCTGCTGCAGGATGTGCCTCCAAGCCCCCAGAGCACATCCCAGCCCAGGAAAGAGATAAAACACTTTTGGCTCAGACCCTGGAACATTTCAGGTGGGGTGAGGGACCACCAGGCTCAAATCCACCTTGTCCAGGTTTGAGCTTTGTCCTCTGCCCTCAGCCAGTGCCTCCTGTAGGAACAGCTCTCATTTATATGAATAATTGACATAAAAGAGACTTCAAACCAGTGCTCTTTGATATTTCAGATGAGTGGTCTCTCCACTGGACTACTAAATGGGAGACAGACCCTGTCTTGCCCTGTTTTAATTTCAAAAATGCCATTTACCACCATGACTTAGTTCTACATCCCAAAAGGAGGAGACTTGTTCCAACGTCATGGACTCCAAGAAGTATTTCACCAAATTCCTTCTTCAGCTGACCTCACCTCCTACAGAGAGTCTTTCATCGTGGATAAATGGGAAATCAATCTCCATATCATGAATTGTGAATATCCATTATCTCGATTTTGAGATTGAAAAAAAAAAAATTACTCATCTGGTTCTTGTCTGACTGCCTTGGCACTTCTAATCTAAAATGTTTCTGGATCTTTTGCCTAGGTTTTAGCCTGTATCAAACAAGGAAATTGCTGTACTTTTACATTGTGAATACTTAACTTCTGTATTGTTGGTCTGGAAACCCTTTCAGAATTGGAAATTTATTGCACTGGATGCTGAGGAACCAGCTCAGGGATTCATATTTGGCACAAATAGTGTCCCAGTGTCCCAGAGGTGATGAGAATGGCCAATATACTCAGGGAAATGCCTATGGACAGAGAATGGACAGAGATGTCCCTCACACATCTGCTGAGTTCCACTTTGTCAAACGACCATCTGGGAATGTGACCCTGTGGCTTTGTGCTGGGCCACCGTGTCCTCCTGCAGGACACCTGCACAGGGCACGTGGCTGACTCAGAGCCTGGAGTTTGAAGAAGCATTTTTAAGAAAAGGTTTGAGCACGAAGTGATTGAAGACAATAAATAGTTGCTGTGTTTCTGTTGGCACGGAACTCTGACTGTGCTGGGGATGAGGGGGATTAGCAGTCCAGCAGCAGCTCTCCATTCCCTCTGATCTTTGGTCCCAGCCCTAATGCATTTCTGGGGGCTGTGCTTTGGGCAGTGTCAGGGTTTGGCCCCTGTGCAAGGGTGACTCCAGCCTCCCAGAGCAGCCTACAAACTGTGTGCAGCTCGGGCTCATGTTTGGATTTCATCCACTTTAGATGTAAGAGCCACCCACAGAGACTTGATCTAATTTTAAACTTTCCAGGAGTGTTGGGAAGATTTGACAGGGATTCTCAACTGGGGGCTGAAGTAGGTGGATTGAATATACGGATGAGATCCATGGCCAGATAAATAAGATCCTAGCAGGAAAGGCCCGTTATGACATAAACACATATGGTCCTTGAAAATTAAATATTCACTGGGGCTCTCTATGCCTGTCTGATCATTGATGCAACCATTGAAACACTCTGAGAAACCAGTGGTGGTGAAGCAGGCTAAAGCAGAGATGCCTGGTTATCATGGCTTAAAGTTACCTGAAGAATTCCCAGACAGACAAGGAAAAACTGGGGAGTGCCCACTGGAAGGAGGCTTTTGGTAGGACCATGGGATGAAGGCTGGGTGGAAAAAGACTTGTTGCTTTTGAGTTTCTGCAGGTTTCTCATAAACAGAACACAGTGTTCCTTGTTTATGTATCTACTCCTTGTGTATGCTTCAAACCCATAACTCATCACAAGTTAACTTTTTGGCAGGAAAAAAGGAGTATCTTGACTGTTTCCAGGCTGTCAAAAACCCTTTCCTCAGGGTTAAGCTGTTTTCAGTATAATTGCCTGTAGAGTTCTCAATGCTCTGAGACCTGCTAGGCAAAGTCCACCATGCATAGAAAGAAGAGACTCTGTCCCAAACAATTTACATCCTGAATACAAGAAAAGGAAAGCAGACAGATGGGGAGTGCCAAAAAGAGTGCACCTCTAGAGACAGCAATAGCGAGCAATCCACATCTGCCAACTGCTAAACTTCCCTTGGCAAAGGTTTCTGCTCAGCAGCTGTATCTGAAATGTTTCTATCAATCCAAATTATTCTCCCCCCTTCCTCTGATGCAATCACTGTGATTGTACAGTTCTTTTTCCTCATTTTTGCTGAATTCTGTCTGCTGTTCTGTCCTTAACATTCTGATTGTTTCCTCTTATCTCCACAGACCGTATTTCTGGAGGTTTTTTTTCCTAAGGATTTGAGGATCCAGGTTCCAGCAGCTTAAATTACAGAGATGTCCAAACAAGAAACTGACATCTCCCAGCACAATTTCTGCAGAGTCTCTTGTGATCTGAGCCTCCAGCATAGACTCTGGATAACAAATTTTTTAGGATGATGCTGTTAGATATGTGCAGAGCCAGGGTCAGCAGTGCAAGTCCTTCAGCTCACCTGTCAGTAATCCTAGGCTGGTTTGGGTTGGAAAAGATTTTAAGGATCATCTCATTCCACCCCCTGCCATGTGCAGGGACACCTTCCAGTGTCCCAGGCTGCTCCCAGCCCTGTCCAGCCTGGCCTTGGGCACTGCCAGGGATGCAGGGGCAGCCACAGCTGCTCTGGGCACCCTGTGCCAGGGCCTGCCCACCCTCACAGGGATGAATTTCCTCCCAGCATCTACGCTAAATTCCCCCTCTAAGTTTAAAATTTGTTGGTCCTTGTCCTATCACTATCTGTCCCCTGCAGAAAGCCACTTTCCAGGGAAGAGGGGATGCTTCTCAATGCAATAAGGCACTTCCCACCCTCACAGCCAGCAATTCCTTCCCAATCTCCCATACACACCTCCTGTCTTTCAATTTAAATCCTTGTCCCGTCGCAACAAGCCTTGCTAAAAAATTTGTAAGACACAGATCCCCGCTTATGACACATGATGGGCGATGGTGGAAACCTCTCCCTCTCTCACTGCTGCCCTAGCAGGGCGTCCCGGGGTGCTCTCTGGCAGCTCCCAGCCCCGCAGAAAGTGAGACGGACCCCGGAGAGGAGCAGTTGTGTTTGATGGGTTTAGCGGAGAGGATGCCAGGTGGAACGGGGCCAAGAGGCAGCAGACCGTGACGGACAGCCCCGCGGCGCTCAGACAGCAGCAGCAGCACCCAGGGGAAGGGGCAGGCCGGGGAAAGCCCCCTCACACACACACAAACACACACACACACACTCATACATCCACAGTGACACACAGGACCAGCCAGCCGCGGGTCAGAGTCCAGTTAGGAGCTTTATTGCTCACCGAGGCCTTGTCTGGCCCTCAGGGCCGGGAGGATGGCGGTGAGGCTGCACTGGCACCAACAGCGATTTGCATTTGAAGCGAGCCACTGATCCCATTCCCAGGGCTTGGCTTGATGCACGGATCAGCAGAGGGAGAGTTTGGGTTTATTTACAGCTGGGATTTGGCACACGCTGGCGGCTCCACGTTCACGGCAGCTCTGAGGGCCTCATGAGCCATTCCTCGTTTTCAAACATCACCTAGAAAGGTGGTCTGCACAGGGAGTGTTAGTCCCCTGGGACTGCCCAGCCCCAAAACATCATCAACCCCTCTATATCTGCTGCTCTGAAAAGCTGAATGCTCTCCTGAGAAGTGCTGGCGTTCTGAGCAGAAGAGATCCCAGAATGGTTTGGGTTGGGAGTTACCTTAAACTTCACCCAGTTCCACCCTTGCCATGGGCAGGGACACTTTCCACTATCCCAGTTTGCTCCAAGCTCCATCCAACCTGACCTTAAACACTCCCACAAATGGGGAATACCAACAGTCCCAGTCAGCAGGAGCTGAGGATAGAGAAAATGATAAAACAGGTCAATTAAACAGACCCAGGAGATGCAGCTCAGAGCTTACCAGTAACAAGAGGTTGGCTCAGGACAAGGGTGGAAGCTGGATGTGGTCAGTGCATGAAAAACCTCATCAATAACTGGGAACATAACAAGGGGAGGAGTGAGAGAGCTTAAATATATAGATTTACTAGCTTCCTAAGTATGTAAATGCTGAGTCAGATCCATGCTCTCACCAGTCCCCCCTGTGATGGAAACAAATCAAGTACAGTCAAAGAGGTGAGAAGGTGAGTTCAGCAAGGTGAATACCTACAAATACAAAGCTGTTGTTTTAGATAATTGAAATGTCTGAAATAAGAGAGAGATACCAGGGGCAAAACAATCATTGATTCATTAGATGCCCAGGCACATGGGAAAATGGCCCTTGATAGCAAATTCAGCTGTTATTTAGATACCAAAGTAAGGTTCTGAACCATGCAGGGAATAAAAAATACCAAGAGGACCATAAAAACTCCCTGCAAGGATGAAAACTGAAGATGCCTTCTCTTAACAGCCTAAACAGGACCTACACTTTTTAAAACCCATTCCAACTTGCAGTGCTTGGGCAGCTGAAAATCCAGAAATCCAGGACAGGCTGCCACAGGAGGATGGGCTTCTCCTCCCAAACCTAAAACCATGTGCAAATACAGAGGCAGAAACCTGATACACTCAGTCCTGGAGCCTGGCCAGCAGCACAGGCTCCAGGACTGAGCACATCTCCCTGATGCAGAGAGACCAGTCTCCTGAGCTTAAAAAATTATAAAGTGCTCTGTTTGCTTGTGGAATTTCTACCTGGAACACTAATTTGGAATATTATCAGTTACACATGTTTGGGAGTCTGGTTGTTTAACAGACATCTGTTCTTTCTGGCATAGAGACAGAGGTTTCCCACATCTAGCTGCCTCTTTCTGGACAGCACTGCTTGGGACAAGATCTCAAGAGCTGTAACCCTGCACTAGCTCGAACCCTGGCAAAAGCAACCCATTTCTCATATCGTGGTGCACCTGATTCTGCATCTGGTGCAGCCCTACAAAGAGCTGCTTAGATTTATCTAAGCAGATTTATCAATGAACTTTTTCCAAGTCTGGCCTTCATTGTATATCCTCAGTGTCTGAAGAACTCTGCCTGAACACACCCCAGAGTGACTGTGTTGTAAAGGCTGGATCAGCATCCAGGAGCCCTGAGTGCTCCAAGTGTCATGAACCTGCAGAACTGGGCAGGAGAACAGCCTCACTCCCCCTATTGCTGATGCTCTCCAATTTTCCTTGGAATTGGCCCACCGTGCAAAATACAGTTTCTGTACAGTTTTAGGTGTTTGGTAAATGCTGACTGCAATATCCACATTTCCAGCTATTAATGTAATTATTGTCCAGTGCCTGTGTGTGTGTGTGTAGTACCACCAGGACAAGGGGCAGTGGCTTCCCACTGCCAGAGGGCAGGGTTGGATGGTAAATTGGGAAGGAATTATTATCTGTGAGGGTGGTGGGGCCCCATCCCTGGCAGTGCCCAAGGCCAGGCTGGACAGGGCTTGGAGCAGCCTGGGATAGTGGAAGGTGTCCCTGCCCATGGCAGGGGGTGGAATGAGGTGGGCTTTAAAGGTCCTTTTCAACCCAAACTACTCTACAATTTAATTCACATTCTCTGCTCCATTGCAGTCCTTATAATGAGGAAAAAAAAAAGTTTCAGGTTTTAGTGAATCTCACAGAGGATGCTTTGGAAGTGAAATTTCTTGATTCATATGGGCAGAGAAAAAAATTGGGTTAGGAAAGATGCCAGTGTTGGGTTGTGTGTTAATTTGTTTGGTGTTTTTGGGGTTTTTTTAAGGTTAAGAATCCCTAGGTGTGCCTGAGTTCTGTAGGATCAGCTGAGGGAGCTGGGGTTGTTTAGTCTCAATAAAAGGAGGCTCAGAGGGGACCTGAGCACTCTCCACAGCTCCCTGACAGGAGGGTGCAGCGAGGTGAGGGCTGGTCTCTTCCACTGCGGCTGAAGTGAGAGGATCACAGGAAATGGCCTTAAGCTGAGACAGGGGAGATTCAGGTCAGATATTTGAAAATCTTTTGTCACTATTAGAGTGGTAAGGCATTGTATCAGTTTGTAATCACCATCCCTGAAAGGTGTGTGAGAGGAGCTGGGATCTGGCACTGGGAGATGTGGTTTAGGGGTTGCAGTGGCAGTGCTGGGTGGAAAACTGGGCTTAATGATCTTAAAGTGTCTTCCAGCTTTGTTGATTCTATGATTCTATATTGACTAAAAAACCCACACAGATCTAGGGAAAGAAACATGGCAAAGGTGTTTTTCCTGGTACCCACCAGTGAACACACCAGGAGATCTCTGGAAGGATCAGGGCCCCTCCAGGTGAGAGGATCACCTCCAGGTGAGAGCAGGTGTTGGCAGGTGTTGAGCCTCTGCAAACCCCAAGGGATCAGCCCCTGCAGGCCTGGCTGTCAGCAGGGCAGTGTGAAGAAGCAGGTGCCTCACACACAGGGTTCATCACTCCAGACCCACAACGAGCACTGAGTCCCACTGGGGAAATGAGCCTGCACTAGCCCTGAGCTTAGAGCTGAAGGGAGCTTTTCCTAATCACTTGTGAGAGCTTTGGTGGTTCAGGAGTATCATCTGTGTAAGTGTATCAGTGCTGTGTGGGGTTTTGGTTCAGGGACAGACCTCAGGCTCTTGAGACTGCCTGGAGGGAAGCTGTGCTTCCTGGAGGTGATAATTTATCCAGAACATCTCTGCAGAGGTATTTATTGGCTACTGCACAGACCTGGGAGCCACTGATGGGTATTGTGACCTGACTAATTCACCTTGCTTGCTCTGGACCTTCTGCCAGTTTATGCAGGGTGATCCCTGCCAGATCCCTGGCTCTTTATTTAGTGACTACCTGTACAGCACCTGAAAAGATGGGATTTTGATCTATTTTAAGGCCTCCAGGACCTACTCTTTTTCTCATACCAATGAAATCCTCTGGAATAAATTCTGCTCTATTATGCAAGGCAAACTACAGCCATCTCTTTATCTTCCCTTCACGCTGAGCAGCAGGAGTAAAGAAAAACACAGAGAAAACAAATAAGCCCTGCCAGCGCCAAATGGGCTTCATATGGAGTTAATTCTTGTTTTGTTGTTGCACACACTGCAGTGATTTCTGCCCTCCTTTAATTTATCTCCCTCCCAGCCAAGCACAAGCTTGCACAGATGCAGCTGAAAGTGGAACAAGGCCCATGGTCCATAAACACTTCACCCAAGATTAAAAGTACTTCACAAATTCAGGGTATGTTGTTGTCAGCTGCTTCCAGATGAGGGAAAAATGGCTTATCCTTCAACTTGGTCAAGAAAAATATCATATTGCATAGCCAGACTCTGGAAATCTGGTTTGAAAAAAAAAAAAAAAAAAACCAACAGCAGTTTGAGATACAAAGGAAAGTATGTTATCTTGTTATCTCTGGTAGCAAATAGGGTTCAGATGCTACAGTGTCTGACACAATTTATTCAAGATTTCTTCTCTTTTTTTACCATGTAACATAGAGAATTTTATTAGCTAACTCCTTGCTTGGTCTTTGCCTGCTCTAAAAATTGAATACAAGGGGGTTTCCTCCCACTCCCAGACTGCTGCCAAGGCAGAACACTTCATTGTCTTAATGAAGAGCTGCAGGTGACAACTACCCAGCAGCGGGTAAAAAGTAAAGGGAAAAGTGTTGTTCTCTTGCCATGCTGAAGCAACCTTGGTCAAGGGAGCTGGGGAAGGGGCTGGAGCCCCAGGAGAGGCTGAGGGAGCTGGAAAGGGGCTCAGCCTGGAGAAAAGGAGGCTCAGGGGGGACCTTGTGGCTCTGCACAGCTCCTGACAGGAGGGGACAGCCGGGGGGCTCTGGGGACAGGGACAGGAGAGGGAACGGCCTCAGGCTGGGACAGGGCAGGCTCAGGTTCAAAATTCCTCCATGGAAAGGGCTGTCCAGCCCTGGCACAGCTGCCCAGGGCAGTGGTGAGTCCCCACCCCTGTCAGGATTTAAAAGCCTTGTGGATGTGGCACCTTGGGACATGGGTCAATGCTGGCCTTGCCAGTGCTGGGAATGGTCAGACTTGATGATCTCAAAGGGTTTTTTAATCCTAAACAATTCTGTGGTTCCACAACCAAACCATTGGGGAATTCTCTTGTGTTAAAAAGCAGAGTGAAGATTTGGTGCTATTAAACACTGAGTTCCCTGTTGCCATAGAGGAGGCATTTGCAAAAGATACCCTGTGGATGCCTTGGGGAAATGATGGATTTGGTAGGTAAGGCAGTATGTCTAGGTAGACTCTGGCTTTGGGAAGTTCTCTTTGTACTATGTGAAAATTGTTAAAGCTTTTGGAGCTGTTTCAAACACCCATAGATAAGATTTTAAGTGGGGCACAATTTGGGTGAGGAGGACAACCTCACTTAATTTCCAAAAAGTTGGCTATTACATCCTCTGTGTTTGCTTTTGATCTAACTGGTGCTTACAATTTCATCTTCAGCATTTAATTTGGATCTAAATTTTTGCACTTATGAGAGCTGGAGAGTTGACAGTGATGAGTGGGGTTTTGTGGCAGTTATTTTTTGTGGGTTTTTTGGGGTGTTTTTTGAAAAACATAAAAACTTCAACGTAGAAACTGCAGAGGAGTTATCAGGTTAGCTGTTGGGGTTTTTTTACTACTGAGTGTATCAATAGGGAGATGGATATTCAACTCCACAGCCCACACTCCACTGTGGAGGGGATGCTGACAACTCAGAAAAGGTCCTTGCATGGACCTTTCCCTTTCTACCATGCCAGGACTGAAAGCAGCCACACGTTCCAAAACCCATCCCATGCTGTGCCTCTCTCAGTTTTTGTCCCAGATGCTGAGAGCCTGGGGCAGGACCCTTGTGGGGCATGACAAGCATCTGGTGGGAGGCACTCCCTGCCTTGTGAGGCCTGTGGAAGTCAAAACACCTATTTAATAACCTGAAATTACTCATTTTAACACCAAAGGCAGGGCCAGCAGTGGTTTGAGATCTGTTTTAGTGCTCAGCTTTTCCAAGAGGTTCAAGAAAGTGATCAGGGAAGGGTTGATTTTCAGTCTAAGCCCTGTGCAGCAGGTGAGCATAGGCTAGAGAGAAGGATTTATCTACAGATCTAGAAATCTGGAGTGCTCCAAGACAGAAATTCTTGCCTATGTAGAAAGTCCTGTGCAAAACCTGTGTTTCTTGTCTCTGGAGAAGGGAAATCATGCTCCACAAAGCCCATAAAATGCTGAGTTCCAGCAGGAGCTCTTGCAAACATGCTGGAGAACTGGTCTGGGGGCTCGGGTTTAGGTATGGTATGCTCTCCTCTGCTGTAGAACAGGCCTTTGTTCAGGGAGTATTATCACCTTAGGCTTGGTTTCTGAGAGTTTTGAAGAATAAGGGACATGAACAGCAAATGATGAATACAAAGGGGATGTAATCAAGGGGAGACACATCCCCTGCACGGCTGGGTGTGCCCTCTGAACAGCCCAGAAGAGCCCAGTCTGACCCCTTCTTCCTTAGGCACATGAACGCCTTAGAAGTTCTTCAGCACCCTGAACTGCACCAGTATAGCACCACTCCAGTGGTACTGTCACGGGCAGAGAAAAGCATTTTTCTGTGGTTTCACTGCACAAGCTCTTCTTTTAGAGTTTCTCCTTTTGTGTCTCTGTCCCCTCTGAACTTTTTATGTGATTAGGAAGTGGCTGAGCTGGAAATCTCCTTGCTTATTTTTCAATGCTGCTGGTGCTCCAAGGGCCGCTGAGGAACACCAATGGTCTGTGGAGAGTTGCTCTGCCCCTAGTTGTGCTGTCACTTGTTTTTGGCTTCCCCCTGCAATGTGACAGCAAATGGCTCCTCCAGGTTGATGCTCTCCAGCCCGAGCACCACCAGGCTGCTGGAGCTTGGGGATCACATACCTGGGCTGTTGCCCAAGAGGTCTGGTCATGGATGAGTGTAGCAAGTTGGTTTTACTCCAGTGAGTGGTGGGAGGCTGCCCTGCAGCTTTACAGGACTGATGAGGGGCACCAGCAGCTTTCTGGTGTGCTCTCTTGAGAGCACAAGGAACACGCTAGGGACAGGATTGTGCCCAGAAACAGGGAATTTAAAGCCACCCCTTGGTGACCCAGAGACAGGGATTGTTTATTCTGCAGATTCCAGCAAGGTGGGAGCTCTGATAAGGTTCTCCTGCTGTTGAAAAAGGTTTCCATAATCAGTATGCCCTTTGCTTCACCCTTGGTTAACGTTGGTTCTTGACATTTTGCATGGAGTTGAGGGGCCTTTCTCCTTATTCTAACTTGTGCTGGCACTCAGATGTGTACAGAATTGCCACATGGGTGGCTGGGGTCACTCTTGGCACGTCATAAAACATCCCTTGGGAGCTTTCATACGCCCTGCAACCGTCCTGAGTTTGCTGTGCATCTGCAATAGGATTGTCTCAGACCCATCAGCCTTTCACTTGAAAGGAAAACCACAAGATCAAGATGGAGCCAGAAAAAATATTTGTCTTTAAACAGATTTCACCCTTAAAAACCATCTTCAGCCAGGCTGGGCGGTTGGCAATGGCCTTTCCCACCTCGCACACATCAGCAAGCAGCTGATGTCCAAACCTGGAGCAGTTTCACCTGCCCTTGTGGGCAGCAGGTGCAGTGAGCACAGTGACTCATGAGGATGCTGTTGAGGGATTTCTGGCCTCAGGACCTGGGTAGGTTTCAAGCATCCTGCAGGAACAGGGACCAGCAACCTCATGGTTTGCTTTCAGTAGATTTCCAAGGGGTTTAGAGAGCGTTTGGTCTCTCCATGCCAGTCTGTGACCTTTGGGTTGTCCTTGGGTATCAGTGCTGATGACCAACCTTGGATCTACTTTCCAGTCTTGTGCTATAGCCAGAGACCCTTCTTGTGGTCAGCCAGCCAGTCAAAATAATGCTGAACTGTGATTGCTTCAGCAGCATCTCCAGAGACCATGAAGAGACAACAAGAGTCCAGTGGCCAGGAGGGGGATGTTTGGTGTTCATTTTGCAACAGGTCAACTCTCACTGCAATGTGTGCAGAGATTGTCTGCAGTTTAACAACCACTGGGAGGTTTTTGTTGGCTCTTGTGACTTTCCCCAGAACTTTCTGCCGTGGGGCAGTGGATCAGTTCACAAAATTCAAGGTAACATCTCATAAAATCTGCAGTCCTGTGGGCTCCAACTGCTCTATCTTAACAAATGTATATGGGAGGACTACAGAAGTACTGGAGAGGGACTTTGTAGAAGGGTCTGAACAGACAGGACAAAGAGAAAAGGATTCCCAGTGCCAGAGGGCAAGGTTAGATGGGATATGGGTAAGGAATTCCTGGCTGTGAGGATGGAGAGGTCCTGAGGTTCCCAAAGCACCTCTGGCTGTTCCATCCTGAGAAGTGTCCAAGGCCAGGATGGACAGGGCTTGGAGCAACCTGGGATAGGGGAAGGTGTCCCTGCCCATGGCTGGGGGATGGAACATGGTAATTTTAAATGTCTCTTCCAACCCAAGCCATTCTGGGATTCTACAATTTCTTCCACCCAAAGGCAGGATGAAAAACTTCATCCATACATGCCCAAACCTGGACTTGGTCCTTTGCTTTGTTTCTTGAGTCCAGTCCCATTAAAACCACAATGTTTTAGACAAGGCAGTCTGGGTAGGCTGGCACAGCCTCCTGGCCATTGGAGCAGCAAATGCTGCTGAAACTGCATAAGGAGGTAACTCAGTTGGATTAAAGAAACAAATTTTGCTTCTTTTATAATAACACCTTTTCTTTTAATGGAAGTTAAAAGCTGATACAGCAAAACGGGAGAAAACAACACAGCAGGAATTTATAAAAAAACAGCTTTTGTTTGTCAGCCAAAGCAGAACAATGTGCCTCTTTGTCTGCAGCATGGATTATGCAGGAATAAAATAATAAATAAAAGGGCTTCTGAATGGGGCTGACATTGTGTGCCTTCCGAAGGACACTGAATTACTGAGAGGAATAAATCATCCTGGGTTTACAAACAAACAGGCTGGCTGGTGTGCCAGTCTCCCAAAGTGTAAATCGGCCCCAGCTCGCCCCTGGCAGTGAGCAGCTCTTCCACCTCTCCAGCCGGGTCTGGAGCTGGTGTAAAGCAGGTGCTGCAGGTGGCTTCATCCTGGCTTTAAGGAAAATCAGATTGATGGAGTGATCAGAGACCACGGCCCTGCTGCTGTACAACCCTGCAGATCCCCACCGAGCCGGGGGAGCCCTTCAACCCAAATTCCCAAACTGCCCACAGATTTAGATGAAGGCTCGATGTGATCATAAGGTCACATCTGATGGTGGCTCAGAGGAACATGGGATGTGCCTTGGGAAGGTAAATCCTTCCAGGTTGCTAATGGGACAGCAGAGCACAGGAACCAGCACTGCAAGCGAGCCTAACTCAGCAACCTCCCAGGAGTGGCTGATCCTGCCATGAGTAGCAGCTGCTTCTTCGGGATGCTCAGGCCATAAAGATATCTAGGAGGGAGCCCTGTAACTTCCCTCGAGGTTTGGAATGTGTTGTTTGGCCACTGCAGCATCTTCCAGTGACACGAGGGCTGATCCTTGGCAGACAGCCTGGACCTGTGGTGGCCTCCACTGTGGCTGGGTGCACCATGCCTGCCACTGCTATCACAGCTCCTGGTGGGAAGTTCCACACTGCCTGGAGGGCTGTCACTGTGCTGGGCTCACAGGTGACCACTGTGGGCCCGCAGCAGCACGACCCAGCCACGAGGGACATCAATACCTGTGTGTCCTGTGCCCACCTGTGCCTTCACCTCTCTCTGGAAGCTCAGCAGAGAGGGTTTCCTCTATGAGACACAGGTGGGGGGTGCTGCCAGATGTGTTTATCCTGAGAGGTCCTGGAGAGGATGCAGGTGGAGATAGAGCTCTGAGTGCCTCTGCACAGGGGCTGCATCTCTTCCAGCATCCCCAGAACACAAAGGTCAAAGGCAGGGATCGGATGATGGCCTGTCTGGAACAGGTTTCATGGAAAACATATAAAATAATTTTCCTGATCTCAGCTGCTTTGATGCATGGCCCTGAGCTGCAGGAATGCAGGGGGACTGTCAGCTTGCTAAGGCAAGTCATTGCTAATCTTATCTGGGTGTTACAGGGGCTGTGAGCTCCTGGGGTTTCTGCTTCTGGGCAGGAGAAACTCATCCTCAGGTACCTCAAAGCTTTCTCTCAGTGCTCTTCTGTACCTCTCCACTGCCCAGCTGAGGACAGGCAGAATGCTCAGAGAATTCCAGGAGTTACATCCAGGGGAGGCAGCACACCTGTGGGGAAAGAAGACAAGGAGAAACTCAGGACTTGAAGAGGGTTGGGATGTGGGTTGCCCTTGGTCAAGCTCTGTGCTGTGAGATTCCTTCTCAGCAGTTGTGGTGGAAAGTGACCACTAAGCCCATCTCATTCCATCCCCTGCCATGGCAGGGACACCTTCTGCTGTCCCAGGCTGCTCCAGCCTGACCTTGGGCACTGCCAGGGATGCAGGGGCAGCCCCAGCTGCTCTGGGCACCCTGTGCCAGGGCCTGCCCACCCTCCCAGCCAGCAATTGCTGCCCAATCTCCCAGCTGGCGCTGCCCTCTGGCATTCCCTGGCAGCCATTCCCTGGGTGCTGTCCCTGCAGGCCTTGTCCCCAGGGCCTGTGCAGCTCTCCTGGAGCCCCTGCAGGCCCTGGCAGGGCTGGCAGCTCTCCCTGGAGCCTTCTCTTGTGCAGGGCAGAGCCCCAGGTGTGCCAGGCTGGCTGCAGAGCAGAGGGGCTCCAGCCCTGGCAGCAGCTCCGTGCCCTCCTCTGCCCTGGCTGCAGCAGCTCCACGTCCTTGTGCTGCTGGAGGCAGGGCTGGAGCAGCTCTGCAGGTGGGGTCTCACCTGGGAGGAGTAGTTCATATTTGGGTGCAGATATTGATCCTTTGGAGGACAAACCTGAACTCACTGATTCTCTAAATTAGGCAGCAGTGAACAGGGCTAATTCTTCTAAAACTCGAAAGAAAAGCAATGAGGAACATGGATATGAATCTACTGGGGACAGGGAGTGGATCATGGATAGGAGCCAACCCAAGGATGCAAATGGAAAAATACGGGTACAGGTTTTCTTTCACAGATAATGATTATGCAAAATTATCTAAAAATCTGTCTTCTGAATGGTTTCTGGACATAAATGATGAAGAGCAGAACTTGGCTTTGGCTCCAGTAGAGGATATGATTTGAATTAAAACAGTCTTCATTAAAGTGTTAGGGGTTTCTTTAACATACAATTTTAGTATAAATGAAAGAGTGGAAATTTTTTTTCTAGTTGCCTTTCCAGTTATATTCCAGTATTAGTGATTCTTATCTTAAGAAACAGTATTTATTTAAATATCGTAAGACTATCTGGTTTTGTCCTTGCTTCCCCTCACTACTTAATCACTTGTAATAGAGCAAGAAGAAAAGAAAATACTACTGGGTTGTTGGTTTTTTTGTTTGGTTTTTTTTGTGTGGTTTTTTTTTAATAGTCTTTCCCTTCATATTTTCTTGATCGTTTGGCAGCATTTCATTTACACAATCAGATTTGTTGCTTCTCCAATCTAGCTGTCATGTTTTCTCCACTTACTCTTCCAGTTGGGAAGGGCAAACAACATCAAAGAGCACCAACACAGGGCAGCAAAAGTTAGCTGAGGCTCTTTGGACCAGACTGAAAAACGAGAGCCTCCTTTGGCTCATCCCTGTAGAGATGAACTGGATATAAAGTTCATCGTGTCCTGGTAAGTAGCTGTTGGCCAGAAAACAGGATCGGTCTAGGTCAGGGCTTTGATCTTGTTACTGGAGCTGGCTTGGAGGCAGTGTGTGACTTGGACTCCAGACAGAGATTTAGGTCAATAACTGAGGATGATGAGCAGAAGTAACGGGACAAAAATGTGTACAAAGTTTTAATTTCTCTAAATTTATGCCTCTCATAACCAGCCTTGCACAGTGCAGAGTGTGCTCCTCACCTGGGCATTTCAGCTCAGCTTCCTTCCCCTTCCTGGACTCATGTCTCCACGAGCTGGAATGCACCAAACCTCTACTGGGGTCCAAGGGAAAACTCCTTCAGATTTCCAGGGAGGCCCAGCTGGAGCAGCTGTGTGTGCCCTGAGCCGAGGCCCTGCCGGGCAGTGCCCTGCTGGGTGACCCCGAGCCCGGCTGCTCCGCGCTCCCGGGACAAGGAGGAAGCTCTGCAGACACAGCTCCCAGAAGAGCTGTCACGTCCCTGCTGCTGCAGCCTTGGTTTGGTTACAGAAATCACCAAACATGTCTGGTGTTCAAGTGGGCTGCTGCTCTCTGGGGATGGATGCTCCACCATGACAGCCTTGAGAGTGTTACAGAGCCAGAATGGTCTGGGTGGATGGGACAGCAAAACTCATCCAGTGCAACCCCTGCCATGTGCAGGGACACCTTCCACTGTTCCAGGCTGCTCCAGCCCTGTCCAGCCTGGCCTTGGGCACTGCCAGGGATGCAGGGGCAGCCCCAGCTGCTCTGGGCACCCTGTGCCAGGGCCTGCCCACCCTCCCAGCCAGCAATTGCTGCCCAATCTCCCAGCTGGCGCTGCCCTCTGGCATTCCCTGGCAGCCATTCCCTGGGTGCTGTCCCTGCAGGCCTTGTCCCCAGGGCCTGTGCAGCTCTCCTGGAGCCCCTGGAGGCCCTGGCAGGGCTGGCAGCTCTCCCTGGAGCCTTCTCTTGTGCAGGGCAGAGCCCCAGGTGTGCCAGGCTGGCTGCAGAGCAGAGGGGCTCCAGCCCTGGCAGCAGCTCCGTGGCTTTCTCTCCCTTTAAACTTTCAGTTTCCTTCATCTCAATTTACCTTCACTTACCTTCATTAACCTAATGTGGATTGGACCATATTAGACCAGAATGGACTAGCTGAAGAAAACTCCTGTAAACAAAAGAAACTCTTCAACTATTGGTTTTAGGTTAAAACTTTTCAGAAGACCATGAATGGCTCTGGTTTGTGTGCTGAGCTGTTAACCAAGGTTAAGGTGTCTGGGTTCTCTCTCTCGCTGACTCCTGGAGAGCATTGAAGGCAAGTCTGTTAATCCTCTCCTGCTATCAGTGGGTTTTGTTCAGTTTGAATGGATTCATTTTCCTCAGCAATAAAGACAAAACTGATAAAATATTTGTGAAGAGATCAGTGAGGTTTTTCAACAAACTTAGTCATCTGCAAACCACCCAGACCCACCAGTCTGAAATTTAGAGATGAATTTTAAGCTTTATGACTGAAGTGGTTTTGAGATCATTGGGTATTCCCTCCATTGCTATGTGAATAAGATGTGGTCCAGCTTTCCCAAGGAGTGTCTTTGATGGGTTGTTCAATGGCAGGTCTGGCTGTTTCACAGAGACAGCAGAGCAAGGATCTTCTCATTAACATCTGCAGGTTTTATGGCATGGGAGTATGGTTGTGTCTGGGGATGAAAAAAAATGTAACCACAAATGTGTATTCTATTTTCATCTGTTGAAGTCAGTTGGGAGATATTGTTCCTTATCTCCTGTAACTCTAGGGGGGAAGAGGGTGGATGCCCTCTGTTAATGGGACACCTGATAACAGCAGATAAGGCAGGGCCTCCTTATCTCTTCCTCCACCCATCCTCCTCCCAGGGACATCCCCTGTGAATGGGCCATTGAAGGCTCTCACAGGACTGATAACATCACCTCATCCCATTGGGAGATGCTCCACCCAGCGGGAGCAGCCAAAGCCTTTCCACAGGGATAAAACAGCAATCCCAAACACCAAGGGAGCTGTTCCCACTGGATTCCCAGAGAACAACTGGAGCCTTTCTTGAGGATCATCTCTGCTCCAACAGAGCCACATCTGTCACTGTGGGAGGACTCACTGCGGGCTGCTTCCAACAGCCTGAGCAACAGGGTGTCAGGTTTGCATTCTGACTCTGGCAGTGCTCCTTTGTACTATTGCATTTGTCTTATTTTATTTTATTTTTATCTTTCTTGTTGGTTGTTCTCTCTCTATTAAATTGTATTTCTGACTTGGAGTCTCACTGGTTTGTCTTTCAAACCAGTACAGGTTGTTTCAGTACACTTACATAGCTCCAGACAAGCTGGTGTGGCCTTTCTCTTCACAACTTTGTGGGATATGTCTGTTGTCAGACAAAAACAAGATAAGGAAAGCCACAGGGAAAGGAGGGGGAGAAAAATTAACCATATTTCCACTAGTATTTTATCCAAGTCTTGTGTCGTTTCTTACTTTCTCTCAGCTGGTTTGCCTGTTTGCAGGATGAAGACAGGCGGAACAGCATGGCCTGAAAAGCTTTGTTTTATGGGTCCATCTTCCTCATTTGTCAATGTTATTACAAGTCAGATCAGAAGAAGAAGATTTTGAATGTCTGCACTTTGTGTCTTCTTTGTACAGATTGCCATAAATGTCATGGAGATTTGTGAAACAGCTGTAGAACAACCTGGAAGAAAGAGGACAGAGATAGGAAAAAACCAATAATCAAGCAATAGAAATGACCTGATTTTTGGTTTTAAAGCTGGGTCAGTTCTAGGTCGAGCTGCTTTACCCACCCCTCTGGGCAGTGCAAGGTGTCTGATGCCTTTCCATCCCTCTGCAGAAGTTGCCAGACCCTTTGTGTTTGCTGCTGGGCTGGATGGGACTGCTGGGAAGGCAACGAGCTGTATAATTTAGGTTGGAATGTCAGCAGTGGAACAGGCGTAAAATTACAACTCGTTTGCACAGGCTGAGGAGCAAGACCTTGGGTTTCCTGGACAGTCACAGCCACCTCTTGGTGAGGCTGCTCCTGGGGACCACTGGAAAGCTTTACCTGCTGGGGTGAGGCTGGGTCATCATTTCAGTTTGAGAAGCCAGCAAAAAATGTGCTGCCATTGCTCTTGAAAGGATGGGCTGGTCTTTTTCATCCCAGACAGGTCTTTTGTGCCCAGACTTCTGTAGCTGGGGTGAGACAGCTGGCACCACCTGCACTGGGCACCTCTGCTAAGCCACCTCAGAGCACTGCCAAAGGGAGAAATTACACTGGAAAAGGAGGGAGCAGCGCACTCCACATGGACTTCATTTCAAATTATGTCCAAAAAGGGTTGCTGGGATGTGCTTGACAGGATGGGAGTGCCCCTGCCAGGGCCTCCAGGGGCTCCAGGAGAGCTGCACAGGCCCTGGGGACAAGGCCTGCAGGGACAGCACCCAGGGAATGGCTGCCAGGGAATGCCAGAGGGCAGCGCCAGCTGGGAGATTGGGCAGCAATTGCTGGCTGGGAGGGTGGGCAGGCCCTGGCACAGGGTGCCCAGAGCAGCTGGGGCTGCCCCTGCATCCCTGGCAGTGCCCAAGGCCAGGCTGGACAGGGCTGGAGCAGCCTGGCACAGTGGAAGGTGTCCCTTGAGATGCCTCCAGTGGCAGGGGTTTGGAATGAGCTGGAATGTAAGGTCCCTTCCAACCCAAACCATTCTGGGATTCTGTCGTGCTGTGATTTTATGATAATTGGTGAAACAGTGCTCAGCTGCTGCTGCTTTTGAGGCTGGGGCAGCCCTGGGTGGGGGTTGAGGAGGGTTATAAAACATTCCCCATTCTGGTCCTATTGTTCCTCAGAGAACAGCCTGACCTTTGTGGGGACCCAACTCTTGGGGCTGAATGCAGTGGCTGTGAAAAAGTGACCCCAAGGAAAGCTGGGGGAGGGGTGCCAGACAACTGGGGGCACAGTGGTCCAGCCTCAGCCCTGCCTGGCACAGATCTGGGATGTGTCTGCTCTGCCAGGCCTAAATTCCTTGGAGATTTAAAAAATTTTCTAAATTCATTGGAAACTTAAAAAAACCCTACCCTATTCTCTTTGTTTTCTCGCTTGTCTAATGCACAACTGAACTCCCAGCTTAGGGAGATGTGCAGGGATGCATCCTGATGTGCCAGCAGGTGTGATTCCTCAGGATGTGGAACAGCAGGAGCGATTTTGGAGCCAACATTTGCTGTGTGTAGGGCCAGACACCTGAGGAGGATGCCCACAGGTGGGAAAGGGCTGCAGCCTGTTTCTCCTCTCCTGTGAGCTTGTGTTCTTCCCTCTTTTCTTTCAGCTCCTGCTCGTCCTTGCAGGAGACTCACCCTGCAAGAGGCACCAGCCCTTGTGCTGCAGCTGTGTCCGTGGGGCAGCAGCCAAAAAATGAGCTCCAGATATCTGGAATCACTTCTGGTGTTAGTTCCCCCTCCTCACACTTTGCAGAGGGTGGAAGGGAGCCCCACAGGAACACATCAGAAAACTGCTCCAGCTTTGGGGTGCAGGATAATCAGGGGCCCTACAAGCACCAGATAAACTGCCAAATCCACTGGGGCAGCTTTCCTTGCAGAGAGTCATTGCTGAGCTTTCCACAGGGAAAGGTTAACTAAGTAATTTCATGCAAATCTTCCTCAGTTCAGAGGTATTTACTCTGTTTACTCCTTCTGCTGCTGCTGGATTTGTGCCATCGATTTGTGTCAGGCGCAGGCAGAGCACAATGAGAGGCTTCCCTTTAAATTCAGTGGTGTGGCTGCTGGGAAAAGCTGGGAAAATTCAGTTGGTGATTAGATTTGGGTAAGTTTTCATAGAAATGCTCACCAATGGGTTTGTTAGTGAAGTCAGGCAAAGGTGAAGCATTTCAGGCAAAATATAAGTGACATTTAATGGAGGAAAAAAAAAGAATTAATGGAAGGAATCAAAGGAAGAGAGGGATTTTTAACTTGTCCTGACTAGCCTGGCACAGCAGCAATGGTCTTTCCAGAGTCCACAGTGCTCACTGCAATAACCACAGAAAGTAACACAAAATCCTGTTTTTCCCCAGCCAAAAGCAGTGGTGGTATTGCCATGTCTGAAAGAAAGTGGCACAAGAAGGAAAGGTTTGTGGTTTTGGTAGAGTTCCCTGCTGAATGTGGCTTATGGTCACTGTGGGCAATGGGCAGCCAGAGCATCCCTCTACTGCAAACTGGAGAAGGAATTTGATTTTTGATATTCACTCTGCTGGAAAAAAAAAAAAAGATGATGGTACTGGTAGTGTTGAAATCATGTCCTCAGTGCTGGGCTAAAGCTGAAATAAAGAGCTGCCCTGGGTGGTGGTGGAGTCCCCAGGGAGGTGTGTGCATGTGGCACCTGGGGACACGGGTCTGTGGTGGCCTTGGCACTGCTGAGGAATGGTTGGACTCAGTGTTCTCGGAGGATCTTTCCAACCTGAATGATTCTGTGATCAATAACAAGGCCTCACTGATTTTTACAAAGCCCTTTATTTTTGATCTCAAGGCTTATAAAAACTGTTACTCGAACCCAACATGTTTAAAACTTTACATATATACAGTACGAGAAATAAATTATGTTTTAAGTCATACAAAAACCACAATATACAAATAGGGCTTTGAAAGTTCTCTAAGTATGGCATGGCAGCAAGTCACAGATACTTACCAAAGGCTTCAGTTATCAAAGTCTTTTCATAAAACCTTGAAAAAAATATCCCCAAATGTGCTTGCTTTGGTTGGAGTGAAGCTCTACAAAAACTGAAGAGATTTGCAGGCCTCATAAGGACTTGCTAAGATTTCAGGACTCAGTGCACCACCTGGCAACACCATTTTTGAGATTGCCTTTCTGCATGCCAAAAGCTCAAGGGTTGTTATATCAATTCTCCTTCCAGAAAGGAAAAAAAAGGGGAAAAAAAAAAAAGAAAAAAGCAAGCAACCAAAACAAAACCTATTTCACCAACTGACAAGGCCCACTCTGCTGTAGCAGACGGGACAGCTGTAGAGTCTGTCCAACTCAAAGCAAAGCCAAGGTCACCTGGGACCAGGGAATCCAGCGGGGGGGTTGTGACAATTGAGGGCAGGATGTTTGGCACTTCACTCAAAAATAAGGTTTTAATTATGCGTTGGCACTGCAACAGCTTCTGAGCAGAGGGGAGCACGTTCTCAGCAGTCCAAGGGAGTGCTGCAAAGCTCTCCTGAGGCAGCACAGCCTTCCTCCATCCCTGTGGTCAGTGCAAGGGCAGCTGCCCTCTGCCCCTTCAGAAGGTGTTTGCACGTGCAGACACTGACCAGGCAGCGAGGGGCAGCTGCCACCACCTCCTGCACCATGTCCTGCCCCAGGCACAGGCAGGACAGAGCTCTGCCTCCTCAGCAGAAGGCTTTGTGTCAGGCATATGTCAGGCAAGCAGACATCTCAGCATCAGAACGGATTATTTTTAAGGCAAGCAAAGGACAACTTGAAGTTAAGTGGCATTGTGCTTATCCCCAGCCCTTCCCTGGCCAACCTCACACTCCTGACCTGTGCTGGCCTCACCTTCCCACAGCCCACAGTGCTACAGGGCCAGGGTAACTCCTGCCCCGGGTGCCAATTTGTTCTTGGCAGCTCTTGTCACCCACAGTGTGACTGGCAGTCAATAACGTGGTTATTTGTCTTCTCAACTCCACTGGCAAGGCAGACCAGAAGATCATTGCTGAGGTCTCAGTCTGTGAAGATCTCATCCACAGTCCTGGTTAATGGGAGCAGGGAAGGGAAAACGCAGCGTGTAACAGGTCAAGGTAAGGTTAAATGCACAAACCAGGCTCCTTGGGAAAAGGAAAATGGAGTTTTAGTTATTCTAGGTCTAGGACCACGGTTCCTCAGTTTCTTGCATCCAGTCCAAGATGTTTTGTCCTGAAGAGCCAGTTTCTTTAAGTGCTACCAAGCCAGGTTTCTCCCAGAGCACCTTGCCACTCGCATGGATTTAATGCACCTAGGTTGCTTGGTTGTGAGTCTTTAGAGAAGCCTTCAGAGCAGATTTGAGACAGATCTGGGGAAAACAGAGAGCAAAAGAGACATCTAGTTAAATGCAGAAGTGAAGAGGAGTAATAAAGAATTTCTAAGAACTCCTGGAGTGCCAAGAACAGGCTTGCACAGCACAGGTTGGTGTTTCATTCTGTCAAAGCTGCACTTTGCCCAGTGGCTGCTCAGTGAGAGCCTGCAGCAGACGTGATGCAGACTGCAAGCAGAAATCACCAGGCTTGAGCTAGACCCTGCCTGTGCAGCTCCACCTGGGGTGGACAGATGTTTGCAGGCTCAGTCTCCAAGGGGGGAGCTATAACATTGCACGGACTTGGCAGAAACAGAGATCTGAATGGCAAGGAATCACAAATGATTTCTGGGCGGAAAGATCACTTCCTACAAAAAGTGGTGTGCTGGAGCTGAGCTCAGCTCCCCCGCCTCGTGCACAAGCTGCACTGCACGAGCAAGCAGGAAGGGCACATGTGCCAGCAATTCTGTTTTATGGGGGTTACCAAGTAGCATATCAAAACAGCCTTTTATCGTACCTGCAGGAATGTTTACTCGATCTTTCGAGACCTGTGGCAGAGCAGAGTTTTTGCACAGGGGTTTCATTCACAGATTTGTTTGCTGCCGTGCACAGCACAGCTTGCTGGCTTCTGCCAGACCTGGAATGGGACCAGCCAGCATTTCTGAGCTGAGTTCTGCTGCTCAGGAGGGCCGTGCACAGCTCGACTTCCACACGGCTCTGCTAGCCCCAACAAGCACTTTGTCCTCTGGATTACAAGTGACAAAGCTCCAAGTCTACAAACTGAAATTTAAGAGAGGGCAAAAGGCTGGGCTGAATCCAAAGGGAAGTATCATTCAGTCAAATGAACAGGAATTCATTAGAGACATGCCTGGAGGCATCCCAGGCAATTAGGTTGTCACTGCTGGGACCAGACTTTCTGGAAGTCATGCTCTGGGGATTGTCCTGTGTGTCTGGGAAGTCCCCCAGAGGTTAAACGAGGCTGAGCTGCTTTTGCAGTGGCAGAGATGGCACTCCCTTGAACCAGAGGGGATCAGCAGGCCTGGAGGTGAAGCTGCAGGAGTCAGGGCTGTAACACCTCAGCAAGTCCTCACCTGCTTCTTCCTCATGCAGCTCAGCTCAAACTTTACCAAGTGATTTCTTGGTAGCTCAAGGGTTTTTTTCAGACTGAAAAGACCTTTGAGGCAAAGCCCTGCACTCTTCCCAGCTTCCCCCTGTTTTACAGGGCACTTAATAGTTGACTCTTAGTTACCTTTCCACTATTGCACAGATCTGGGGCACTGGTGGCACCTCACGTTAGCACCTACCACGATTAGGAGCAAGGTAGTAAACAGGAAAGGTACAAGATGACAATCCAAGGTCAGAGGGGAGGATAATATCACCTACTTATCAATAGATATGGTATACATGAAAAAGTCTGATAGCTGTGAATCTTAGGCCAGAATTCCTTATCTTTTTTGAAGGAAAAGCAGGTTTCAAGAGTCCCAAAAAGAAAAAAAAAGAAAAAAACAAGAAAAAAAAGAAGGTTCCACTCATCCCAGCCAAGCCACATCCATCCTACATCATATAGAATTTCTCTTGTCTGATTTCCATACCTTTTCTGCCATTCCTCTGTGCACTTCACAAACCAGAGCTCTTTGCCAGGAGATATACTGGTTAGCTGGGAGTCCTCCACACAGAAAGCAAACCTAGGAGGAAGAGGCATCAGCAGTGAAGGTACCTGCTGTCTCCATGATTCACAAGAAGTATGGACTGCAGCTTATTCTAGGACAGGTTGTTTGATTAGACATCCATCCCACAGAAAACCTTGATACTCCATCAGCCCCTTGATTGGCTGTTTCATTTTCTCCTTCAGTATTTTAACTGGGGATCTTTGCTCCTACTACCCCCACGTGTCATAGAAGCCAGGATGCAGAATACCTCACAGATGATAGGTGATGCTTGTTTAAAGCTCTGAGAAATGTGGGAAATCATCAGTGTCAGCTGCTGCTCTGTGACAGATCTGGGTTACCTTCACAACAACACTAACAGAAGATGTGGGAGTGCTGTGCTACATGCCTGACAGCTTTAATAATTTTTGGATGCTCAGGTAGTTTTCCATTTGCAGAGACTCATAGAACCAGAGAACGATTTGGGTGAGATGGGACCTTAAAAACCATCCCTGCCATGGTAGAGAACCTTCCATTGCAAATTTTATGGACACTTCTGTGATCCAGGGATATGGGCTGGGTTTGGAAAAGCCCTTAAAATCACCCAGTTCCAACCCCCCTGCCATATCCCAGAAGGAGCAATGCAGTGCTTGAGGGGTTGGTGTCACCCTGTCACTGGTTGCAGTTTCAGGTCCTGCTGGTTGTGCCAGATCAGCACATCAAACCTGTAAATAGCAGCCATGACCATCCATGTTTCAGTGCTTCTGGTGCTCAGTATTTTAACGCTTCAGGTACAATCTCAAACACCTTGAGGCTAAATTAACCTATTGAGGTTAATTTAGTCCCCAGTGGACCCCACGGTATCAAAATAAAGCAGAATACCCCAAATCTGCTCTTTGGTGACTTTTTTCTTGAAGCCTGTTTGTAGCTTCGTGCTGGACAGTAACCTGCTCTCCTACAAGGGAGCAATAGCTGGTGACACCGAAAACGAAAGGCAGCTCAGGATGCCAACCACATTCAAAACACCCCCTTTTTTTGTCTCAGCTCTGGGTTGAGGTTTCAGGTCAGTTCACACGCACCCTGGCACAATCATTACCTCTGCTGTGTTTCCCCAGATTTCACACGTATTCGCCTGATGTGCAGCTCCTGGGAGGAATTCACGGGCCTGTACCAGTAGCTCCTCAGCTCTTTCCACAGATCATACCACGACTGAGACGTCCCTTCCCAGGTGAGCTTTATCTTCAGAAGTTCACCCATGTCCTCCTCAGTGTAGACCAGGAAGGTGTTGGTAGCGTTCAGGCCAATGAGATCAAGCCTGGAAGAGAGGCAGAGGCTTGGCATCTTTTTCCTTGTGGAAGCATGCCAGGTGCTCCCTTGCTCCATGCCAGGGGCTTAACAGAGCCCCTGCAGCTTATCAAGTGCTGCACGTTCAACTGTCAGCAGTTAATTACTGATTACACTAACGAGGGCTCAGATAGCTGGTTCCACACAGCACATCGTGCACTTAGCTTGGCCATCCTTCCATAGCTTAAAGGTGGGGTTTGTACCTGGTCTTTCTTTTGGAAGAGGCTACATGAGGTCAGCAGTGCCTCCAGAGATGTTTCAGACCTCGTCCAAATGTTGGAGGGGAAAACAAACCAACCAATGAAAAAAAAACACCACGCAAAAAAAGTGCAACAAGCGATGAAGGCTAGCATGGGACTGGGCACATTAAAATGTCCTAATTCATCCAGTAAGGAATTTTGACTAATTCTACCTCAGAATTATAATTTATGTTATATATTATAATACATTACATTACAGAATGAGAAGCTTTATTCAAAGGTGATGAGGTGAGGCTGCTAGGCTGGGATGCAACGCCAGTGTCAGCACAGGAAAAAAGAATGCTGCTGTTCTGTGTATTACCTTAGGCAAAAAACCAAAAGGCAGAGGACTTACATTTCTAAAGAGAGGGGCTCAGAGTCTCCATTGGTGCCGTGGAGGGTGACGGAGAAGGTGGGATCAGCCTCTCCCAAGCCTTTATAGCTGAAGACGTGCATTTTCATCTGGTAGTGGTACACTGGGGAGAAAGGGGAGAGCAGAGATGGAACCAACAGCACTGAAAGAAACATTGCTCAGCACTGCTCTGTGGGAAGTAGTGTTGGGTAGCAAAGACCAGACCCTTCCTTCAGTGAGACAGCACTGATCTCCTTCTCCTGCCCTTACTGATTACAAATTTGGGTTGTACACAACAGCAGCAGCAGGTTTGCTCCGGGGACAGCCCTTACATTGCTCTGAGGCTGATTTTGGCCAGCAGGGCAGGTGAGCTGCAGCCCTGCTCAGAGGCAGGGTGTTCCTTTGGGTCAGTTCCCCAGGGAGGAGGGAGCACAGAGATGCCACAGGACAGCAGTGCAGCCGGGCACAGCAGAACACCGACACCCGGAGCAGCACGGCTTTGGGGCAGCGCTGCTCCCCCGCCTTGCATCCCTCCCTGCACGGCCCCGGGGGCTGCCCCACAGCCAGGCCGGGCTCCTCGGGGGGGAGGCATACCTTTGAAGGGCATGTCAGCCCTGGTTTTCAGGTACATCTTGCTGTTCCTCTTGTGCCGGATGCGGCGCGCGTTGTAGCCGATGCCGTTGCAGCGGTTCTTGCGGCAGCTCAGGCAGATGCCCTTCTTGAAGCGGCTGGAGTCGGTGCACTGGAAGGCGAAGCTCTGCTTGTCCTGGTTCACCAGGGAGTCCACGAAGAGGTGCACAGACCGCTCGTGCTCACATTTCACAACTTCACCGATGGCTGGAGAGGCAGAGGTGCAAGGGGGACACTTGGTTTAAGCTGTTGTCACACCAGCAGCCCGTAAGATAAAGTGAGCTACGGCTTCCTGCAGCCCAACATGAGCCAAGCGTGGCCAAACTTGACCAGTTCTCCAACAGCAGGTTAGTGAGGATGCTCACTTAGTCCCTCCCGTGAAGAGCTTTAAGAGGATCCTAGTCCCAGCATAAGACCACAGATTATGATCAGGCGTTGGAGTGAGAATGTAGAATTGAATGAAAATTGAATGTAGAATTGAATTCTCATTGTAGAATGAGAATTGTAGCTTCAGAGCTAAAAGCAGCTCCAGTCTCTAGCAACTACCTCCAGCAGCACAGACAGTTTAGAAGGAAAAAATGGTTTTCTTTGCTTTCATAAAAAAGATCATCCCCCAGCATGAACCCAAGTGAGAAATCTACACCGACCAGAGGCAAAAGGTAAAGAGAACTTACTCCCATAGGCAATGGCTCCCAAGACATCACTTAGGCCACAGCCAGGCTGGAAGTCTCCCCCGTTGGGGTAGATGTCGATGTGGCCCACAGGCATCTGGATCCCGATGCTGACACCCAGAGTTTCCCTGGTGTAGGTGTGCAGGACATCCACAAAGTTGGCATCATCGGGGGAGAGGCGCCTGCTGGGGTCCACTCCTTCGAACATGGGGCCAGCAGGATCCAAGCCTGCAGTCAGAGCCAGAGCACAGGGAGCCAGGGATTAAACTGGGTACCTCACACAGAACACAGCCAGAACCCTGCTGCTGGCAGGTCTCCTCACCAGCTGATACACAGACAGTCCCAGCCCCATTGCTGGGACTGTCCCCCGAGATGTCTGCACCACGGGCTCACTCAGCAAACAAATAAAGGTGTCCCACTCCACTTTTGGGGCGATACAACCCAAAAGCAGCACCACGATCAGGCTGCCTGTTGGAAGCCTTCACCAGGTCAGGGTGACAAGATGATTCAAGAGGCAGCTCCAAGCACCAGAAGGGGTTTAACACCCCAGGGACAGCTGGCAGCCAAAGCTGCCTTGGTGACATTTAGTCTGTTTTCAGACTGCACATATGGAGGGGCTAACACAATTTAAGCAGCAGCCAGGAAATCCCTGCACCTGAGATCCCATTATGGGTTTGGGATGCTCTGTTAACCCCTGAGCCTCAGCCCCAAACAGAAGCTGCACTCCAGAGCATTTCTACAACTTGACTGTTAGGCTGGGGGTTTTGGGTGTTTTTTGTTTTGGGGTTTTTTTTTTCCCTCCTGAATAACTAAATACAGACATTTATTGCCAGGCTCTGTGGCATTCTCACTGCCAGTGTCACATGTAAGTCCTTAATGCAACCCCTAGTCTATCCCCTAAGTTCTCACATGTTGATATCATCTTTCCTCTGGAGCTGGAAGCAAACTCTTCAGATATTTCCAGAATGAGGGGTTAGAGTTGTTAGTTGGTTTGGTTTTTTTTTTAATCAGATATCCTATGGGACAAGCAGCACCTAATAGCTCTTGCTTCCATTAGTTCATGAGCTATAATTACAAAAACACTATCACTCAGAGGAATAGCATTTGGATAGTAAGAGCTTGAGCTGGACTTGTTTCAAACCCACATTTAAATTCAAATAAACCCAGGACTAGTTTGTCCTGGGTAAGGTTTTTTTTTTTTTCATTGAAGCCCTGCTACAATTCTTATGAAGAGACCTGTGCTTTGCACTGCTGCCACAAGTAGAAAATTTGTCATTTCTGGAAGAGTAACACCAAAACAACCTTGTAGCAACACAGGAAACGAGCCTCTTCGGGGAAACTCACTGCCAGAAAGGATGGGGAGAGACTGCTTAAAAAGCCACTTGCCTGTAATTCTGCTTATGGTGCCATGGACGTGGTTACCAGCAAAGCCAGCCACATGGGCACCCAGGCTGTACCCAATCAGGTGGACATTCTCAAGCTTGAAGAGGGGGTTTTCCTGCAAGGAAAAGAAAATATGAGACTTTGATCCCCTGTCTGTCGGTATATCTGATGCTCCTTCAGTCTGTGGGAATCTAAAGTCCAGTTCCAATAAGAGATTGGACGGAGGAGGCAGATAAGCACGCTTTGTTTTGTGTTGCATCAAGACCAGTGGTTCCCCGTGTTCCAGCCCCAGTTACGATATTCTTTATCACAGAGAATAAAACTTTCCCCTGGGAGCTGCCAGCAGGCTGAGCAGCGGCCGTGCCCTCAGGTGCCAAGTGCAGCACCACGGATCTCTCCTTGTCCCTCCCCGCCCTCCCGCCAGGGCAGTGCCGGCTCCGCATCGCTGGGGCAGCCCTCCCAAATCCGAGCTGCGCCTGACGGGGCAGCATCTCCAGGGAGGCAGGGCAGCCCCGGCCGAGCCCCGGGCCGGGTGTCAGCACCGCCTGCCCCTCGGGCCAGCCCTGGGGCCGGGGAAGGCTCCGCAGCCTTGTGCAACAGCCCCTCACCGAGCATTGCAACAGAGGCTGCCCTCGGCTTGCGCTACCTGTAACCAGTCAAGCAACCTCGCTATGGTCTTTCCGACAATCTGCGTGTTGTTCACGGCATCGGTGTAGAGCTGGTGGGCAAGGGAGAGCCAGTCCACCACGACCACGTTGGCGTCCTTCTCCCTCTCCTGCAGAGCGGACACCAAGCTGTCAAGCCACGTTTCGAACATGCCACTCATCTGGAAAGAGATCCGGGTGTCAGTTTCCTGCTCGCAGGACCGAGATGACACATCCACAGCGAAGTTATCTGCATGTCATTTACATACGCTGCTGCAGCTGCACGCTGCTCCTCTGCAAGCCCCATTACCTCTCAGCGATGCAGTGAGAGCATGCATGCAACGGAGTAAGAAAAACAGGTTTTGAGAGGCTCTGGCTGTAATTACCCACTTGCCTTTTAGGGCAGGAGGGAGAGGCATTCGTTACGTGCCACCTTATCGCAGTTTTTCTCAAGAGTTTCAGAAATTCTGATGGATTGCAAAATTATTCGCCAGACCTGGCAGCGTGGTTTGCGTAAGCCCTGGCAGAGCTGATAAGTCCCCTCGTGCCACACACTCAGCCTCATCAAATGCAGAATTAAAAAGCTTGATAAAGTCTGTGTGCCCTCTTGTTTCTTTATCAAGGAGACCACATAGCAGACGTCAGGGCCGGGCACTCAGCTACAGTTGCAGAAGATCTGTACGTGTGCCTGTCAAGTCAAGTGTCACATTCGTAGTGGTCAGTCAGCTGGATATTAGTGCCATGCTCACACTGTGCAGCCATGAAGTGATCTTGAGCAGTTATGAATGAGTTGGGTGATTTCAGAGTTCCTAAGCCTAACCCGAACACTTGGCTGCAGAGATCTCAATGGAGGTGCATCTTTTAAGAGACCACTGTGCCCAGAACATGAAAAGTTTTCCCAGATTCCTATGTTCACAGAATTCTAGAACGGTTTGTGCAGGAAAAGACCTTAAAGATTGTCTAGTTTGTGAACTCCCCTGCCATGGACAGAGACATCTTCTAGCAGACAAGGCTGTTCAAAGTGCCATCCAGCCCGGCCTTGAGCACCTTCAGGGATGAGGCACTCAAAGAAATTCCTGGAAATGAATATTCTGGAGACACAGCCCGTTTGCAGGGCAGTTTGCTCTCTCTGAGCGGGCAGACTAAGCGCTGCCCGGGATTCCTCACACTTACCGTCCAGCCGTGAATGATGAAGAAGGTCTTCGCTGTCACGTTGAACTTGCAGTCCTCCAGGCACTGCTGCTGGCCGATGGCGAGCGCGCACCCATCCTCACCGGCGTCCGGCGAGGAGCGGAGACCGAACTTCACCCGCGCCTTCTGTGCCGGCACCCGCTCCGCGCTGCCATCTGCGAGCCCCCGGGAGAGAAGGGTCAGCACAGCGCCCGGAACCCGCCCGGCCCGCCGGGCACGGACCGCGGCGCGGCTCCGCCGGTCCCGCGTGGGACCGCGCTCACCCACCTCCCGCGGCGGGCAGCGCCGCCCCCGCGCCCCGCGCCGCCAGGCACCAGGACACGGCGCTGCACAGCAGCAGCAGGAGTCTCCTCATGGCTCGGCGGGACGGACGGACGGACGGAGCAGGGACGGAGCAGGGACGGACGGACGGATGGACACACGCTCGGACGGACGCGCGGCGGCGGCGGCGCCGCTTTAAGAGTGGCACCATGGGGCGGGGCCAGCCCGCCGCTCCCATTGGTCACGCCTCCCGTGACGTCACGCACTGGATGAATGGGAGGCCACGCCCCGCGGGGGTGTGGGGGGTCCCCAGCGCTGACACCCCGAGGGACACAGGGGACACGCGGGGGGTTGGTGACAGTCACAGAGTCCCCGGCACTGACACCCCGAGGGACACAGGGGACACGCGGGGGGTTGGTGACAGTCACAGAGTCCCCGGCACTGACACCCCGAGGGACACAGGGGACACGCGGGGGGTTGGTGACAGTCACAGAGTCCCCGGCACTGACACCCGAGGGACACAGGGGACACGCAGGGGGTTGGTGACAGTCACAGAGTCCCCGGCACTGACACCCCGAGGGACACAGGGGACACGCGGGGGGTGGATGGGACTCTCAGAGTCCCCGGCACTGACACCCCGAGGGACACAGGGGACACGCGGGGGTTGGTGACAGTCACAGAGTCCCCAGCACTGACACCCCGAGGGACACAGGGGACACGCGGGGGTTGGTGACAGTCACAGAGTCCCCAGCACTGACACCCCGAGGGACACAGGGGACACGCGGGGGGTTGGTGACAGTCACAGAGTCCCCGGCACGGACACCCCGAGGGACACAGGGGACACGCGGGGGGTTGGTGACAGTCACAGAGTCCCCGGCACAGACACCCCGAGGGACAGAGGGGACACGCGGGGGTTGGTGACAGTCACAGAGTGCAGACACCCCGAGGGACAGAGGGGACACACGGGGGTTGGTGACAGTCACAGAGTCCCCGGCACTGACACCCGAGGGACACAGGGGACACGCAGCCTCGCGTGGCCGTGGCGGGCAGGGGCTCGCTGGCGCTGACCCCCTCATGCTGCGGTCCCCCCCAGAGCCAGCGGGGTCTGTGCTTTCTGTCCCCACGTGTGGGAACCCCCAGAACTTCACCACCTGAGCTCTCTGGACCAAGCTGCTTCCCAAAGGGCATCTCCCAACTTGCAGGCCACCACCTTCTGCAGTATATCAATAACATAAATATTCTTGAACTCAAAAATTAACCACTTATTTCTACTTTTTTATTACTCGTATATTTACCAGTTAATGATGTGTGGCAAGTTATTTCACCTTGCACTGCTGCTGTCTCACCTCACAGTGTAAGAAGAGATCATACTCTGGGGACACTTGATTTTCCTGCTTTTTTATCCCCTTCTTCAGCCCCGTGGCTCCTCTTTCTCTCCAAACTCACAGAAGAAAGTAAGGAGAAGGCACCAGGATAAAAGAAAAAGGTGTAGGCAAGAGATGGGCAAGGATTAGGAGTGTGGTGTCCCATCCCTAAGGTGAAGGGAGCACCAAGGATGCTCATGGCCAAAAGGAAAGACAAAAGTCAGAGGATCTGCAAAAACTTTAGAAGTTTTATTAGAATATTGCAAGCTTGGCATGGAAATTGGTGTGTTTGTTCCTGATTTTCTTGTATAAACATGATGGAAGGGATGGAAGGGATGGAAGGGATGGAAGGGATGGAAGGAAGGGAAGGAAGGAGGGAAGGAGGGAAAGAGGGAAGGGAGGGAGGGAGGGAGGGAGGGAAGGAAGGAGGGAAGGAAGGAAGGAAGGAAGGAAGGAAGGAAGGAAGGAAGGAAGGAAGGAAGGAAGGAAGGAAGGAAGGAAGGAAGGAAGGAAGGAAGGAAGGAAGGAAGGAAGGAAGGAAGGAAGGAAGGAAGGAAGGAAGGAAGGAAGGAAGGAAGGAAGGAAGGAAGGAAGGAAGGAAGGAAGGAAGGAAGGAAGGAAGGAAGGAAGGAAGGAAGGAAGGAAGGAAGGAAGGAAGGAAGGAAGGAAGGAAGGAAGGAAGGAAGGAAGGAAGGAAGGAAGGAAGGAAGGAAGGAAGGAAGGAAGGAAGGAAGGAAGGAAGGAAGGAAGGAAGGAAGGAAGGAAGGAAGGAAGGAAGGAAGGAAGGAAGGAAGGAAGGAAGGAAGGAAGGAAGGAAGGAAGGAAGGAAGGAAGGAAGGAAGGAAGGAAGGAAGGAAGGAAGGAAGGAAGGAAGGAAGGAAGGAAGGAAGGAAGGAAGGAAATGGGACATCATGCAAAATCACACAAAGGAAGTGTTTTAGCCTTCACCAGTAGATACAAATGGAGATAATAAATCTGACTTTCTGGCAGTGTATTCTCAGGGTACTCAGTTTGCACCCACATCTCTATGAGCCTTCCTCAGCCCAGACACTTCCTGACTCCTTGTGGATTGGCCATTGGACTAGATGGTCATTGTAGGTCACTTCCAACTGAAATATCCCATCCCATCCCATCCCATCCCATCCCATCCCATCCCATCCCATCCCATCCCATCCCATCCCATCCCATCCCATCCCATCCCATCCCATCCCATCCCATCCCATCCCATCCCATCCCATCCCATCCCATCCCATCCCATCCCATCCCATCCCATCCCATCCCATCCCATCCCATCCCATCCCATCCCATCCCATCCCATCCCATCCCATCCCATCCCATCCCATCCCATCCCATCCCATCCCATCCCATCCCATCCCATCCCTTCCAATCCCATCCCATCCCATCCCATCCCATCCCATCCCATCCCATCCCATCCCATCCCATCCCATCCCATCCCATCCCATCCCATCCCATCCCATCCCATCCCATCCCATCCCATCCCATCCCATCCCATCCCATCCCATCCCATCCCATCCCATCCCATCCCATCCCATCCCATCCCATCCCATCCCATCCCATCCCATCCCATCCCATCCCATCCCATCCCATCCCATCCCATCCCATCCCATCCCATCCCATCCCATCCCTTCCAATCCCATCCCATCCCATCCCATCCCATCCCATCCCATCCCATCCCATCCCATCCCATCCCATCCCATCCCATCCCATCCCATCCCATCCTATCCTATCCTATCCTATCCTATCCTATCCTATCCTATCCTATCCTATCCTATCCTATCCTATCCTATCCTATCCTATCCTATCCTATCCTATCCTATCCTATCCTATCCTATCCTATCCTATCCTATCCTATCCTATCCTATCCTATCCTATCCTATCCTATCCTATCCATTTCTTCTCTTATGTGTGACAGGTTATGACTGGGGACCGCTGCTCCTCTCCTCTTAGGGGATCATTCCTGCAACCTCTTAATTTCTGCAGGATGAGTACATGTTCTGGGATCTCCTCGAGCACGTCCTGTTTCCAGAGGCTGGAGATGATGCTCATGCTCCTCAGGGAGCGTGGAACTGAGCACAGTCTCCTGAGGATGCTGCCTCTCCTCTGCATCGGTGTGGTCCCTCTAGAGGAACCATCCTGACAGTGCTGACCTAAAACAGAAAGGACCTGAATTTCTCAGCTGCTGTCCACTACTGGACTTGCTCCTGCAGGAAATGAATCAACCAAGTCTCATCACCAAACACCTCATCATTTAAAAAATTTTTTGAGTGCCAACAAACCTCTTCCAGACTGCTGACCACCACGGCATTATCATGGTTTAACCACGACATGTTCTCATTCTGTTGTCTCTTGCTATTGTAAAGTTTCTGCTTTTGTTTGTGCAACTGCAGGCTCCGGGAGGGGATTCTTTGCCTCTGGCCTCCAAGAATGACAGTAGCAGTGAGAATAGCTTAGCAACAGCAAGGAAAATGTGCATCCAAATAATTCCTGGCTGCCTCGGCTGAAAGGTGATGATCATCTGGGGAGATGCTCAGGGTCTGCTGTGATGGGCATCGAATCAACTCACAGAGTGTGGCTCGGCACTGACCTCTCTGTAACCCTTGTGGCCTGGGGGGAAGGAGGCTTCCACCCAGAGCTGCTTGGAAAATAGCAGTTCATTAAGCCAAATAATTCTAACAAAATATTCCTAGTTCTGATGAGTTTTTCACTGGAAAAGATTTCATGACTCCCAGATGGAATTTCTGGATATTGTAGTAAGTAATAAATAATAAAGCAGAGTGAAATGCATAGTAATCCACTTTAAAAGACATGGAAGCTCGAGAGTTACAGCACTTGCAGGGATGTTGAGGCGTCACCTCAGCAGCTGGCACGAGGTGGCAATGGCCATGGAGATAGTGCCTGTTCTTGGAGGTGTCTTTCTGGCTCTTTTCCTCTCTCCCTGGCTGCATTTCTACATGATTTCCTAAAGGTCTCAATTCACTCCAAAAGCAGAAGAAGAATGTTTTTGAAATTATGAGTGTTTTCATAGGAAATAGAAAAATGTTCCACTCAGCTGTAGTCACAAGCTCTTCACAGGTGGGTGCTGGGTGGCCGAGTCTGGTTTCTTCTTCAGCACCAGACATGGTGAGTCAGAGCAGAGTCATGAAATGTGGAGGTAGAAGGTACATGAGAGGAGTCAAGCTTCTTTTAGTAGCAAAAAAGCTAAAATCAGTATGATATGTAAAATAAGATGCACAAATATTTAAAGGTCTGAAGTGTGCTGGTGCTTTCTATGAAGGACTAGACAGGTTTTACAGCTGCAGCATTTAATTTCAGAGGTTTCCACACCCATGCATCCATCACAGAGACCATTCCAATATTCTATATGAGAACAGCATCTCAAACCTGGGTTATGGTCAGCATCTTCTGCAAGAGCTCAGCATCCCTGACTTCAAGGAGAATGAAGTCAGAGGATTTCTGCAAAATAATTGCCATTAATGTCTCCTTCCCCTGTTTTTAAAATTAGCTTGTAGACACCTGCTTTCCTTGCAGAAATGGCCACACTGTTAAAGAGCAGAGCATTAAAGGAAAAGGGAAAACCCTTCACCATCACACCACCTCTTTAAAAACCTGTAGATGTAGAGTAATTCTGGTGTGAGCAGTTCTGGAGATAACAAAAAAAACTAACAGCAGCCTTTTGCACGGACAGCGCTACCAACACTGCATCCCTCATCCTCCCACGGATGACCTGAGCAGCAGAGAGAGAGTTCTGCAGCCCAGGACAGGGCACTACTGCTGATATGAGTGTCTGGAGGAGGGATTTGTGCAGTATTCCTGTGGCTAAGATTGCATCCTGTTGTGTTCACACCGCTGGGAAGGCACGAGTGGAACACTCCTGTCAGGGGAAGAACTGTGACTGCTGGGCTTGTGAAGTGGTTGGTGAAAACAATGGCATGCCAGGCAGAGTTAAAGATGCTCTGCTGAAGAGGGATGCTTTAGGTGAGATACTCAGCCTCAGGGAGTGCATTTAGAAACCTGAGAGTGTTCTACCCACTCTCCATTCTCCCTGCCTGGTTCTTCCTTTCTCCAAGGGCAAAGAGGGAGTAGGATTTACAGGA